>NC_057805.1:58940790-58948711 GCF_018294505.1 Triticum aestivum
CCTGCTTCGGACCGCGGTTATCCTATAATCATACAACAGGACAATGCCAAAACTCATATTCCCGTCAGTGATCCTATGTTTTGTGAAGCCGCAATGGCAGATGGATGGAACATTAGGTTGACGTGCCAACCACCTAATTCTCCTGATCTGAACATATTGGACCTAGGTTTTTTTTGCAGCCCTACAAGCTTTATTTCAGAAGTTGTTCCCAGGTTCACTAGATGACATTGTTACCAAGGTGCTCCAAGCATATGGAGAGTACCCCCCTGAGAGGAGCAACCGCATCTTCCTCACTTTGCAGTCCTGTATGCGGGAGATACTCAAACTTAATGGCGGCCAACACTAAAAGGTTCCACACATGAGGAAGATGGCCCTAGCAGGAGCTGGCCTTCTCCCAGCTAGGTTACCATGTGATCCAGCAATTGTAAATGCCGCGATCGAGTTCCTAAGTGCCACCATGTAGACATGGTCATTGTCTGCTCATGCAACAGTTTGCACTCTGGACATATTTTGGGTTCAATTGATCAGAGAAGTCTGGGCATATTTTGGGTTCAATTGATCAATGTAGTCTGGACATATTTTGGCAATAAATGATCAATGTAATCTGAACATATTTTGGCAACAAGTGATCAATGTAATCTGGACATATTGATCCATGTATTCTGGATATGTTTTGTGTTTAGTTGACCAACGATAATTTCCATGCATGCAATTGAGGTTGAGCTATTTAATCTGGAGCTAACCATGAAGCAAAAATAAAAATCACATGAACACAACCAAGTTTGAGCAATGTAATTCAAACACTTTCTATATTCACTTGAGAAGATACACATCACAGACTTCCCAAACAAAATACACATCACATCTGTTTACCATGTCCATGCATGCAAGTTAAATTTGATGCATAAAATCACATCGGATAACCAGGAATTAATAGGTTCAGCATAATATCCCTTACCTCCATCGTCGATTCATCGAGCGAGTCGCCACCGTGACCGGGCATAGAGTCAGGCACGAAAGATACATCACTCTCACCATCCTCAGGCAGCGCCGCTTCACCGTCGTCGGTCTCGACATCCTCGGGCAGCAACTCTACGTCGTCATCGGTCTGGGCGTCCTCGGTTAGCAACTCGATGCCATCGTCGGTCTGGGCGTCCTCGAGCAGCAACTCTATGCCGTTGTCGTTCTGGGCGTCCTTGGGCAGCAACTCTATGTCATCGTCGGTCTGGGCGTCCTCGAGCAGCAACTCTACGCCGTCGTCGGTCTGGGCATCCTCGAGCAGCAACTCTACGCCGTCGTCGGTCTGGGCGTCCTTGAGCAGCAACTCTACGCCGTCGTCGGTCTGGGTGTCCTCGGGCATCACCTCATTTCCGTCCTGGGTCTCGGCGTCCTCGGGCAGCACCTCTCCGCCGTCGGTCTCGGCGTCCTCGGGCAGCACCTCATTGCCGTCCTGGGTCTCGGCATCCTCGGGCAGCACCTCTTCACCGGCCAACATGAGCTTGTTACTGTACATGCATCCTGTTCGTGTACTTGGGCAGCCGCCTAGTACATGGACACCGTGATGAGCAAAACTAAGCGGCATGGGCGAGCCATCTTCTACACGGACGCCGACATCGGCATCCTGGGTCACTAGCGAACCTTGGTTAGTGTCGCCGGCATCAAATCCGTTGACGTACTCGAGCAGGTCCTCCTTACTGAGGGCGTCCAGCCAGTCTCCAGCGCAGCCCTCGCCAGGGATCTCCTCCTCTTCTTCCTCCTCTGTTTCTTCGAATTCCCGCTGCCGCTTGTAGAATCGTTGAGCATCTGGACCGTCCAACTTGGGCGTGTGGCCTATCAACAACTCAATTTGCTGTATTGACGCCTTTGCGTCCTTCAACAGAGCCAGAATCTTCCTCCTCACCTCTCCCTCAACTCCTCCGGCTATGAAGACCGCCGCCTCCGCCACACCTCTCGGCCCAGATCTGTTGGATGGCTACTGACGTGAAGCGGAGAAGATCGATGAGAGAGGGAGAGGAAGCATTGTGGGAGGTGGGGATCGATGGGGATCAGCGAGGAAGAAGGGAGATCGGTGGGGATCAGCGAGGTGAGGAAAGCAGCGAGAAGAAAGAGATAAGGGAGAGAGAGGCTAGCAATGCGGTGGGCTGGGGGCGCTGGCTGTTCGATTTGGTGGGGGGCATTTTCGTCCAAAATCGCTCGAGGAGGGAGATACGCACTACATTGTGGAATTTCTCTCAAAAACTTATACGCACTATAAAACGGAATGGAGAGAGTACCACCTAGTTTCACATACCAGCAAAAGAAAAAGTTTTTCTATGGTTTGAGACATTACTTTTGGGATGACCCCCATCTTTATAAAGGAGTAGATGGTGTTATTAGACATTGTGTACCTGAGCATGAACAGGAACAGATCCTACGCAAGTGTCACTCCGAGGCTTATGGAGGACATCACGCTGGAGATAGAACTGCACATAAGGTATTGCAATCCGTTTTTTATTGGCCTACTCTCTTCAAGGATGCCCGTAAGTTTGTCCTATCTTGTGATGAATGTCAAAGAATTGGTAATATTAGTAGACGTCAAGAAATGCCTATGAACTATTCACTTGTTATTGAACCATTTGATGTTTGGGGCTTTGATTATATGGGACCTTTTCCTGCCTCTAATGGTTACACACATATTTTAGTTGCTGTTGATTACATTACTAAGTGGGTAGAAGCTATTCCAACTAGTAGTGCTGATCATAACACTTCTATTAAAATGCTTAAAGAAGTTATTTTTCCGAGGTTTGGAGTCCCTAGATATTTAATGACCGATGGTGGTTCACATTTTATTCATGGTGATTTCCGTAAAATGCTTGCTAAATATGATGTTAATCATAGAATTGCATCCCCTTATCACCCACAGTCTAGCGGTCAAGTAGAATTGAGTAATAGAGAGCTCAAATTAATTTTGCGAAAGACCGTTAATAGATCTAGAAAGAATTGGTCCAAGAAACTTGATGATGCATTATGGGCCTACAGAACTGCATATAAAAATCCTATGGGTATGTCTCCGTGTAAAATGGTTTATGGAAAAGCATGTCACTGACCTCTCGAACTAGAACATAAGGCTTACTGGGCTATTAAAGAGCTCAATTATGATTTCAAACTTGCCGGTGAGAAGAGGTTATTTGGCATTAGCTCACTTGATGAATGGAGAACCCAAGCCTATGAGAATGCCAAGTTGTTTAAAGAAAAAGTTAAAAGATGGCATGACAAAAGAATACAAAAGCGTGAGTTTAATGTAGGTGATTAGGTATTGCTATACAACTCTCATTTAAGATTTTTAGCAGGAAAACTTCTCTCTAAATGGGAAGGCCCTTACGCTATCGAGGAGGTCTATCGTTCCGGTGCCATAAAAATCAACAACTTCGAAGGCACAAAAATCCGAAGGTGGTGAACGGTCAAAGAATCAAACATTATATCTCAGGTAATCCCATAAATGTTGAAACCAATGTTATTGAAACCGTAACCCCGGAGGAATACATAAGGGACACTTTCTGGAACATTTCAGACTCCGAAAAGGAATATGTATGTGGTACGGTAAGTAAACCGACTGCAAAACAGTTTTTATGGCAATATTTCTCCGTTTTGGAATATTCAGAAAAATAGAAAAATAAGAAGCAGCCCGGGAAGGACACGAGGCCTCCACGAGGGTGGAGGGCGCGCCCTACCCCCTGGGCGTGCCCCCTACCTCGTGGGCACCTCGTGTGCTCTCCGGACTCCGTTTTCTTGCACGATACGTATTTTGGTCGGTAATAATTCATTATATAATCTCCCGAAGGTTTTGACTCCTGTATCACGCAATTATCCTCTGTTTTTGTTTCGAGCTGTTTTTCTGACAGATCTAGATCATCATGACGTCTCCAATTGCCCCCAAGGACAAGTTCTTTGAGAAGGTCATCAACCCTTACCTCGCGGAGGTGCTACGACACCCTCAAACTATTGAGATGCGTGATGGGTTGCTGCACATCCGTGATGTAGAGGGACCGAAGGGGGCCGAAAGCGTGGAGACGAGGCTCGAAGCCATGGAGCAACAAGTTTTCAAGTGCTAGGGGATGGTGGAACATGGACTCAACTCCAACCACATGATGATTGCGGAGTTCACCAACAACCACAAGCTGGATGCCCAGAACATTGGGGATACCATCTTCAAGCTTCACGAGAAGATCGAGCACCTCCAAGCCCAAATCTATGACCTGCAAAACCAAAACTGTGAGTATGAATATAGATTCAAGAGGATGAGTTTGGCTGCAGATTTGAGGATTCCGGAGACTTTGGAGACTCGATCATCCTTCTATGATGGTGAGCCTATGCCTTGGAAGATGGACGACAAGCCTACATCATCAATAATCCCTTCACCAGCAAAGGAGACATAATCACATGGGTATGGGCACTCCCCTCGGCAACTGCCAAGCTTGGGGGAGATGCCCCGGTATTGTATCACCATCATCTCCTTTCTTTACCGTTTTTCTTAGTTCGATCCTTTTAGTAGTATCTTGATCTAGTAGAATAAAGTTTTGGTATGATCTAGTTTTGAGTTTTTCTTTATGATCTCTCTATGTAATCGAGTCCGTGAGCTATATAATAAAGATTAGTGTTGATTCAAGAGGATGAGTTTGGCTGCAGATTTGATTATTTTGCCATGATCTTGAGTGAATAAAAGAAAAGAGAAAAGAATAAAAAGAAATAAAGGTACCATATTGATCTTATTGAGAGTAATGACTTCACATAGAAAGAGTGTGATGATTAAAAATTGTTGAGAATTGACAAACATAGCTTTGGTCATCGTTGCAATTAATAGGAAGTAATAAAGAAAGAGAGGTTTCACATATAAATATACTATCTTGGACATCTTTTATGATTAGGAGCACTCATTAAAATATGACATGCTAAAGAGTTGATGTTGGACAAGGAAGACAACGTAATGGGTTATGTTTTCTTATATCTGAGATAAAGTATATTGTCATGGATCATCCAACATGTTGAGCTTGCCTTTCCCCCTCATGCTAGCCAAATTCTTTGCACCAAGTAGAGATACTACTTGTGCTTCCAAATACCCTTAAACCAGTTTTGCCATAAGAGTCCACCATATCTACCTATGGATTGAGTAAGATCCTTCAAGTAAGTTGTCATCGGTGCAAGCAATAAAAATTGCTCTCTAAATATGTATGATTGATTGGCGTGGAGGAAATAAGCTTTATACGATCTTGTGATGTGGAAGAAATAAAAGCGACAGACTGCATAATAAAGGTTCATATCACAAGTGGCAATATAAGGTGACGTTCTTTCGCATTAAGATTTTGTGCATCCAACCCTGAAAGCGCGTGGCAACCTCTGCTTCCCTCTGTGAAGGGCCTATCTTTTATTATTACCTTCTACCTTATGCAAGAGTCATGGTGATCTTCACCTTTCCTTTTTATATTTTATCCTTTGGCAAGCACAGGATGTTGGAAAGATTCTGATATATATATATCTAATTGGATATGGGTTAGCATGAATTATTATTGTTGACATTACCCTTCAGGTAAAAGGTTGGGAGGCGAAACTATAAGCCCCTATCTTTCTCTGTGTCCGATTAAAACTCCGTAACCACAAGTATTGCGTGAGTGTTAGCAATTATGAAAGACTAAATGATAGTTGAGTATGTGGACTTGCTAGAAAGCTCTAACATAGACTCTTTCTGATGTTATGATAAATTGCAATTGCTTCAATGACTGAGATTATAGTTTGTTAGTTCTCAATAAAGTTTCTGATTCATATTTTGCATTGTGAATAGATTATTACTTGAGCATAAGAAATCATATGACAATATCCATATAT
Source organism: Triticum aestivum (assembly GCF_018294505.1). Lineage (NCBI taxonomy): Eukaryota > Viridiplantae > Streptophyta > Magnoliopsida > Poales > Poaceae > Triticum > Triticum aestivum. The sequence continues at coordinate 58,946,650 of NC_057805.1, forward strand.
GTTCCTGTTATGAGAATAATCATGATGCCCTCATGTCCGTATTTTATTTTATCGACACCTCTACCTCTAAACATGTGGACATATTTATCGTTATCGGCTTTCGCTTGAGGACAAGCGAGGTCTAAGCTTGGGGGAGTTGATACGTCCATTTTGCATCATGCTTTTATATCGATATTTATTGCATTATGGGCTGTTATTACACATTATGTCACAATACTTATGCCTATTCTCTTTTATTTTACAAGGTTTACATAAGGAGGGAGAATGCCGACAGCTGGAATTCTGGGCTGGAATAGGAGCAAATATTAGAGACCTATTCTGCACAACTCCAAAAGTCCTGAAACTTCACGAAAGTTATTTTTGGAAATAATAAAAAATATTGAGCGGAAGAAATACGTCAGGGGGGCCTCCACCTGGCCACGAGGTGGGGGGCGCGCCCTACCCCCCTGCCTCATGGGCCCCCTGTTGGCCCTCCGGTGCCCATCTTCTGCTATATGAAGTCTTTCGTCCAAAGAAAAATCATAAGCAAGCTTTCGGGACGAGACTCCGCCGCCACAAGGCAGAACCAATCTAGGGCTCCGGCATAGCTGTTCTGCCGGGGAGACTTCCCTCCGGGAGGGGGAAATCATCGCCATCGTCGTCACCAACGCTCCTCTCATCGGGAGAGGGCAATCTCCATCAACATCTTCACCAGCACCATCTCCTCTCAAACCCTAGTTCATCTCTTATATCCAATTCTTGTCTCATAGTCTGGGATTGGTACCTGTAGGTTCCTAGTAGTGTTGATTACTCCTTGTAGTTGATGCTAGTTGTTTTATTTGGTGGAAGATCATATGTTCAGATCCTTTATGCATATTAATACGCCTCTGATTATGAACATGAATATGCTTTGTGAGTAGTTACATTTGTTCCTGAGGACATGGGAGAAGTCTTGCTATTAGTAGTCATGTGAATTTGGTATTCGTTCGATATTTTGATGAGATGTATGTTGTCTATCCTCTAGTGGTGTTATGTGAACGTCGACTACATGACACTTCACCATTATTTGGGCCTAGAGGAAGGCATTGGGAGCGGAGCGAGAAGCGAGGCAGGGGCGGCAGCGGGCGGTGCGGCACGAGTGGGAGCCGAGCTGCGGCGCGGGCAGAAGCGGGCGGCGTGAGCGTCGGGCGTGCGACACGGTGAGCAGGGGAGAGAGGGGAGGGCGCGGCCGTGGGCAGTGCGGTGCGCGCGAGCGTTGCGCGCGGCCGGCGGGGCTAGCACGCAGGACGGAGGTTGCAGCAGCGGGGAGGCGCGGGCGAGGCGGATCTGAGGGGCTCACCGGGCCCTGCAGATGTGCGAACGCGGGCTCGGGGGAGGCTTGGTGGAGCGAGACGGTGACGGTTGACGGCTCCGGGCGACGGCGGTCCTCCAGGTGGCGGCGACATCGACGGCGATCCGGGGCAGCGTCGAGGTCGAGCCCCTCCCTGATCCAGATGGGATCGAGAGGTGAGGGGGGAGAGGGAGAGGCGAAGTGGGTAGAGTGGGGGGTGTCGGTGGATTAGGGTTTGGGTCGCCTCAGGGGATAAGGGAGTGGGGATGGGCCGGCCGGGCCAGTGGGCTGGTCGGCTGGGGCCGTTTGGCCCAGTCGGCCAGGGAGGTCCTTCTTATTTGTTTTGTTTTATTTCCACTTTTCTTTTCTGTTTTCTTTTAGTTACACTTTATTTTCAGTTTAGTAAAATATGACAATAGCTCCGAAAATAGTGTTTCAAAATAACCCACTAACCTAAAAGTTTTTACCTCAAAATAAAATAGTTTATCATTTTATAAAATATCAAAGGCACATATTCAATCGTTTCAACTACCGTTTTAATCATTTTAGAGTATTAAAACATTTTATAAAAGTGGGGTTTCTTCACCACAATTAACTTTGTATTACTTGGCACAACCCGAACATTTTAGTTTTAAGTTTGAAAACTTTTGTTGTTTGCCTTTAATTCAATTTTGAATTTGAATTGGTTTTTTGAACTAACCCGAGATTAACTACAGTGACAGAGGTGACGTGGCATCATTAGCAGGGAATTAC
>NC_057805.1:58948870-58955707 GCF_018294505.1 Triticum aestivum
TCAATCACTCTCTTATCTGGAAGATTAACTCCCACTTGATTCAAGTGATTGAAGTACCCAGACATTCTGAGCACATGCTCACTGGCTGAGCTATTCTCCATCTTGTAGGCAAAGATCTTGTCAGAGGTCTCAAACCTCTCAACACGGGCATGAGCCTGAAATACCAATTTCAGCTCTTGGAACATCTCATATATTCCATGGCGTTCAAAACGCCTTTGGTGTCCCGATCCTAAGCCGTAAAGCATGGCACACTAAACTATCAAGTAGTCATCAGAATGTGTCTGCCAGATGTTCACAACATCCACAGACGACGCCAGAGGGGTTGGCACACCGAGCGGTGCATCAAGGACAGAAGCCTTCTATGTAGCAGTGAGGACAATCCTCAGACTACGGCCCTAGTCCGCACAATTGCTTACAATATCTTTCAACTTAGTCTTTCTCTAGGAACGTATTAAAACAGGGAGCTAAAGCACGAGCTATTAATCTACAACATAATTTGCAAAGAAAATTTAGACTATGTTCATGATAATGAGTTCAATTAATCAAATTATTTAATGAACTCCCACTCAGATAGACATCCCTCTAGTCATCTAAGTGATACATGATCCGAATCGACTAGGCCGTGTCCGATCATCACGTGAGACGGACTAGTCATCAACGGTGAACATCTTCATGTTGATCGCATCTACTATACGACTCATGTTCGACCTTTCGGTCTCTCGTGTTCCGAGGCCATGTCTGTACATGCTAGGCTCGTCAAGTCAACCTAAGTGTTTCGCATGTGTAATCTGGATTACACCCGTTGTATGCGAATGTTAGAATCTATCACACCCGATCATCACGTGGTGCTTCGAAACAACGAACCTTCGCAACGGTGCACAGTTAGGGGGAACACATTTCTTGAAATTTTAGTGAGGGATCATCTTATTTATGCTACCGTCGTTCTAAGCAAATAATATGTAAATATGACAAACATCATATGCAAATCATAAAGTGACATGATATGGCCAATATCATCTTGCGCCTTTGATCTCCATCTTCGAGGCGCGGCATGATCACCTTCGTCACCGGCATGACACCATGATCTCCATCATCATGATCTCCATCATCGTGTCTTCATGAAGTTGTCTCGCCAACTATTACTTCTACTACCATGGCTAACGGTTAGCAATAAAGTAAAGTAATTACATGGCGTTTACATTGACTCGCAGGTCATACAATAAATTAGGACAACTCCTATGGCTCCTGCTGGTTGTCATACTCATCGACATGCAAGTCGTGATTCCTATTACAAGAACATGATCAATCTCATACATCACATATATCACATCACATAGCATACCCTGCAAAAACAAGTTAGACGTCCTCTAATTGTTGTTGCATGTTTTACGTGGCTGCTATGGGTTTCTAGGAAGAATGTTTCTTGCCTACGCAAAAACCACAACGGTGATATGCCAATTGCTATTTACCCTTCATAAGGACCCTCTTCGACGAATCCGATCCGACTAAAGTGGGAGAGACAGACACCCTCTAGCCACCTTATGCATCAAGTGCATGTCACTCGATGGAACCAGTCTCACCTAAGCGTACGTGTAAGGTCGGTCCGGGCCGCTTCATCCCACAATGCCGCCAAATCAAGATAAGACTAGTAACGGTAAGCAAATTGACCAAATCATCGCCCACAACTACTTGTGTTCTACTCATGCATAGAATCTACGCATAGACCTAGCTCATGATGCCACTGTTGGGGAACATAGCAATAATTCAAAATTTTCCTACGTATCACCAAGATCAATCTAGGAGATGCTAGCAACGAGAGAGAGGGAGTGCATCTTCATACCCTTGAAGATCGCTAAGGGGAAGCGTTACAAGAACGCGGTTGATGGATTCGTACTCACGACGATTCAAATCGCGGAAGATCCGATCCAAGCGCCGAACGGACGGCGCCTCCACGTTCAACACACGTACAACCCGGGGACGTCTCCTCCTTCTTGATTCAGCAAGGGGAGAGGAGAAGTTGAGGGAGAACTTTGGCAGCACGACGGCATGGTGGCGGTGGAGCTCGTGGTTCTCCGGCAGAGCATCGCTCAGCACTACGGAGGAGGAGGAGGGATTGGAGGAGGGGAGGGCTGCTCCTGGGAAGGGGTGCAGCTGCCCTCTCTCTCCCTCACTATATATAGGGGGAAGGGGGGAGGAGGAGGCGCCCTAGGGTTTCCCTATGGGAGGGGTGGCGGCCACAGGGGAAACCCTAGATGGGTTTGGGCGCCCCCACCCCTAGGAAACTTGCCCCCCAAGCCGGGAGGGGCGGCTGCCCTAGGGGAGGCGCCCCCACCTCTCCAGGTTACGTGAGATGGGGTGGGAGGGGCGCACATCTCCTTAGTGGGCTGGTGTGGCCCCTCCCCTTGGCCCATAAGGCCCCCCAACGCTTGCCGGGGCCTCCGAAACTCCTTTCGGTCACGCTGGTCGTCACCCGGTACTCCTAGAACAATTTCGGACTCCAATACCCTTCGTCCAATATATCGATCTTCACCTCCGGACCATTCCGGAGTTCCTCGTCACATCCGGGATCTCATCCGGGACTCCGAACAACCTTCGGTAACCACATACTATTCCCATTACAACTCTAGCCTCACCGAACCTTAAGTGTGTAGACCCTACGGGTTCGGAACCATGCAGACATGACCGATACACCTCTCCGGCCAATAACCAATAGCGGGATCTAGATACCCATATTGGCTCCCACATGTTCCACGATGATCTCACCGGATGAACCACGATGTCGGGGATTCAATCAATCACGTATACAATTCCCTTTGTCCATCGGTATGTTACTTGCCCGAGATTCGATCGTTGGTATCCCATACCTCGTTCAATCTCGTTACCGGCAAGTCTCTTTACTCGTTCCGTAACGCATGATCCCGTGGCTAACTCCTTAGTCACATTGAGCTCATTATGATTATTACTTGAGCATAAGAAATCATATGACAATATCCATATATGTTCCTGTTATGAGAATAATCATGATGCCCTCATGTCCGTATTTTATTTTATCGACACCTCTACCTCTAAACATGTGGACATATTTATCGTTATCGGCTTTCGCTTGAGGACAAGCGAGGTCTAAGCTTGGGGGAGTTGATACGTCCATTTTGCATCATGCTTTTATATCGATATTTATTGCATTATGGGCTGTTATTACACATTATGTCACAATACTTATGCCTATTCTCTTTTATTTTACAAGGTTTACATAAGGAGGGAGAATGCCGGCAGCTGGAATTCTGGGCTAGAATAGGAGCAAATATTAGAGACCTATTCTGCACAACTCCAAAAGTCCTGAAACTTCACGAAAGTTATTTTTGGAAATAATAAAAAATATTGAGCGGAAGAAATACGTCAGGGGGGCCTCCACCTGGCCACAAGGTGGGGGGCGCGCCCTACCCCCCTGGGCGCGCCCCCTGCCTCATGGGCCCCCTGTTGGCCCTCCGGTGCCCATCTTCTGCTATATGAAGTCTTTCGTCCAAAGAAAAATCATAAGCAAGCTTTCGGGACGAGACTCCGCCGCCACGAGGCAGAACCTTGGCGGAACCAATCTAGGGCTCCGGCATAGCTGTTCTGCCGGGGAGACTTCCCTCCGGGAGGGGGAAATCATCGCCATCGTCGTCACCAACGCTCCTCTCATCGGGAGAGGGCAATCTCCATCAACATCTTCACCAGCACCATCTCCTCTCAAACCCTAGTTCATCTCTTGTATCCAATTCTTGTCTCATAGTCTGGGATTGGTACCTGTAGGTTCCTAGTAGTGTTGATTACTCCTTGTAGTTGATGCTAGTTGTTTTATTTGGTGGAAGATCATATGTTCAGATCCTTTATGCATATTAATACTCCTCTGATTATGAACATGAATATGCTTTGTGAGTAGTTACGTTTGTTCCTGAGGACATGGGAGAAGTCTTGCTATTAGTAGTCATGTGAATTTGGTATTCGTTCGATATTTTGATGAGATGTATGTTGTCTATCCTCTAGTGGTGTTATGTGAACGTCGACTACATGACACTTCACCATTATTTGGGCCTAGAGGAAGGCATTGGGAAGTAATAAGTAGATGATGGGTTGCTAGAGTGACATAAGCTTAAACCCTAGTTTATGCGTTGCTTCGTAAGGGGCTGATTTGGATCCATATGTTTCATGCTATGGTTAGGTTTACCTTAATACTTTTGTTGTAGTTGCGGATGCTTGCAATAGAGGTTAATCATAAGTGGGATGCTTGTTCAAGTAAGAACAGCACCCAAGCACCGTCCACCCACATATCAAATTATCAAAGTACCAAACGCGAATCATATGAACGTGATGAAAACTAGCTTGACGATAATTCCCATGTGTCCTCGGGAGCGCTTTTCTCTATATAAGAGTTTGTCCAGGCTTGTCCTTTGCTACAAAAAGGATTGGGCCACCTTGCTGCACTTTATTTACTTTTGTTACTTGTTGCTCGTTACAAATTATCCTATCACAAAACTATCTGTTACCTATTATTTTAGTGCTTGCAGAGCATACCTTGCTGAAAACCGCTTATCATCTCCTTCTGCTCCTCGTTGGGTTCGACACTCTTACTTATCGAAAGGACTATGATAGATCCCCTATACTTGTGGGTCATCAACCCACCTAGGCACAACAGAGAGGTCAGCACGCCGGTCTAAATCCTATGGCGCTGGGGCCTGGGCCCATCGCCCATTGCACACCTGCATGTTGCGTGGGCGGACGGAAGCAGACCTAGCCTAGCAGGCGTTCCAGTCCAATCCGGCGCGCGTCGCTCAGTCGCTGATGTCACGAAGGCTTCGGGTGATACCACGACGCCGAGTGCCCATAACAGTTCCCGCGTAGTTGGTTAGTGCGTATAGGCCAGTGGCCAGATTCAGATCAAATACCAAGATCTCGTTAAGCGTGTTATTATGAAGTAACCGCGAACGCCGACCAGGGCCAGGCCCACCTCTCGCCTAGGTGGTCTCAACCTGCCATGTCGCTCCGCCACAAAGATCCACCCAGAGGGCCGTCGGGACAAAGGTCCTTTCAGCCCCCAATCCGTGAATCACTCGCGGGTGCTCCACGAGCCGACCCGACTTTAGTCACCACATGCATCATGTATAAAGTATATAGTATATAACCATGATCACCTCCCGAGTGATCACGTCCCGATAGTATAGCACAGCAGACGAACAAGAATGTAGGGCCAAAGATGGAATACTAGCATCCTATACTAAGCATGTAGGATTGCAGGTAAAGGTAACAACAGTAGTGGCAAAGACAGGATATGCAACAGAATAGGATTAACAGAAAGCAGTAGCATGCTACACTACTCTAATGCAAGCAGTATAGAGAAGAATAGGCGATATCTAGTGATCAAGGGGGGGGGGCTTGCCTGGTTGCTCTGGCAAGAAGGAGGGGTCGTCAACACCGTAGTCGTACTGGGTAGCAGCGGCGTCGGTCTCGGTGTCTAGCGAGAGAAGAGGGGGAAGAAACAATAAATATAATGCAAACAAATGCATGACGACGCATGACATGACAACGAGCAGTGTTAGGTGTGCCCTAACGCGGTAGTAGGTGATACCGGCGAAGGGGGGAACGTCCGGGAAAGTATCCCCGGTGTTTCGCGTTTTCGGACAGATGAACCGGAGGGGAAAAGTTGCGTGTTCGCTATGCTAGGGATGTGTGGTGGACGAACGGGCTACGTATTCGGATTCGTCTCGTCGTTCTGAGCAACTTTCATGTACAAAGTATTTTCATCCGAGCTATGGTTTATTTTATATTAATTCTAAAAGATATAATCATTTTTAGAATTTACTTAATTATTTTAAATCAACATTATCCAGAATAGTGTATGCTGATGTCATCATGACGTCAGCAATCAACAGGGCATTGACTGGGTCAATCTGACGTGTGGGTCCCGCCTGTCATTGACTGATTAATTAACTAACACTTAATTAGGTTAATTAGTGATTAGATTAATCTAATTATGATTAATTAGCTTAATTAATTTAGTTAATTAATTAAATTTATTTTTATTTATTTATTATTTTTTAAATCCTTTTTTATAAACTCGTTCTGCGGGTGGGCCCCCTGTGTCATAGGCAAGGGGGTCCTTAGCGGGCAAACGGGTTACAAGCATCGGGCGCAGGGGTGCCCGCACACCCGAGGCCACCAGGGGAGGAGCGCCGGCCACGGCGGCGGGCCGGAGCAAGGCGGCGCAGCAACGGGCGCCAGCAGGAGGGCATGCCAGCGAGCGGCTGCAGGCGGCGCGCGCGGGGAGTGGCGGCCATTGCGAGCGCGGAGGCGTGCAAGGATGGGCTGTGGGCGCGTGCGGGGAACGGCGGGCGCGGTCGGAGGCGCTGGCGACGGTGAGCGAGCAGCGAGGCGCGGCTCAGCGAAACGGCGAGGCCAGGTGGGGGCGGCGCGGCAGTCGGCTCGAGGCCATAGCCATGGCCGGTGGCAGCCTCGGATGGGTGGTCGCCGGCGGGTGCGGTCAAGGAAGCGTGAGGCGGTGTCGCGGCACGAGCAAGAGCTGGCAGGCGACGCGAGGACGGTGCCGGAGCGGAGCGAGAAGCGAGGCAGGGGCGGCAGCGGGCGGTGCGGCACGAGCGGGAGCCGAGCTGCGGCGCGGGCAGAAGCGGGCGGCGTGAGCGTCGGGCGTGCGACACGGTGAGTAGGGGAGAGAGGGGAGGGCGTGGCCGTGGGCAGTGCGGTGTGCGCGAGCGTTGCGCGCGGCCGGCGGGGCTAGCACGCAGGACGGAGGTTGCAGCAGCGGGGAGGCGCGGGCGAGGCGGATCTGAGGGGCTCACCGGG
>NC_057805.1:58955764-58967447 GCF_018294505.1 Triticum aestivum
CGGGCGCGGTCGGAGGCGCTGGCGACGGTGAGCGAGCAGCGAGGCGCGGCTCAGCGAAACGGCGAGGCCAGGTGGGGGCGGCGCGGCAGTCGGCTCGAGGCCATAGCCATGGCCGGTGGCAGCCTCGGATGGGTGGTCGCCGGCGGGTGCGGTCAAGGAAGCGTGAGGCGGTGTCACGGCACGAGCAAGAGCTGGCAGGCGACGCGAGGACGGTGCCGGAGCGGAGCGAGAAGCGAGGCAGGGGCGGCAGCGGGCGGTGCGGCACGAGTGGGAGCCGAGCTGCGGCACGGGCAGAAGCGGGCGGCGTGAGCGTCGGGCGTGCGACACGGTGAGCAGGGGAGAGAGGGGAGGGCGTGGCCGTGGGCAGTGCGGTGCGCGCGAGCGTTGCGCGCGGCCGGCGGGGCTAGCACGCAGGACGGAGGTTGCAGCAGCGGGGAGGCGCGGGCGAGGCGGATCTGAGGGGCTCACCGGGCCCTGCAGATGTGCGAACGCGGGCTCGGGGGAGGCTTGGTGGAGCGAGACGGTGACGGTTGACGGCTCCGGGCGACGGCGGTCCTCCAGGTGGCGGCGACATCGACGGCGATCCGGGGCAGCGTCGAGGTCGAGCCCCTCCCTGATCCAGATGGGATCGAGAGGTGAGGGGGGAGAGGGAGAGGCGAAGTGGGTAGAGTGGGGGGTGTCGGTGGATTAGGGTTTGGGTCGCCTCAGGGGATAAGGGAGTGGGGATGGGCCGGCCGGGCCAGTGGGCTGGTCGGCTGGGGCCGTTTGGCCCAGTCGGCCAGGGAGGTCCTTCTTATTTGTTTTGTTTTATTTCCACTTTTCTTTTCTGTTTTCTTTTAGTTACACTTTATTTTCAGTTTAGTAAAATATGACAATAGCTCCGAAAATAGTGTTTCAAAATAACCCACTAACCTAAAAGTTTTTACCTCAAAATAAAATAGTTTATCATTTTATAAAATATCAAAGGCACATATTCAATCGTTTCAACTACCGTTTTAATCATTTTAGAGTATTAAAACATTTTATAAAAGTGGGGTTTCTTCACCACAATTAACTTTGTATTACTTGGCACAACCCGAACATTTTAGTTTTAAGTTTGAAAACTTTTGTTGTTTGCCTTTAATTCAATTTTGAATTTGAATTGGTTTTTTGAACTAACCCGAGATTAACTACAGTGACAGAGGTGACGTGGCATCATTAGCAGGGAATTACTGTAGTCTAATTATCCAGGCGTCACACTTGATGCTCCTTATTGATTTCTACCTTTACGGCCTTAAGCACGGCGAACAGCTCCGGGATCATCTTCCCTAGCATGTTATAGTTCATCACGAAACTCTAGAAGCTCGGTGATAGTGACTGGAGAACTTTTGTCAATCACTCTCTTATCTGGAAGATTAACTCCCACTTGATTCAAGTGATTGAAGTACCCAGACATTCTGAGCACATGCTCACTGGCTGAGCTATTCTCCATCTTGTAGGCAAAGATCTTGTCAGAGGTCTCAAACCTCTCAACACGGGCATGAGCCTGAAATACCAATTTCAGCTCTTGGAACATCTCATATATTCCATGGCGTTCAAAATGCCTTTGGTGTCCCGATCCTAAGCCGTAAAGCATGGCACACTAAACTATCAAGTAGTCAACAGAATGTGTCTGCCAGATGTTCACAACATCCACAGACGACGCCAGAGGGGTTGGCACACCGAGCGGTGCATCAAGGACAGAAGACTTCTATGTAGCAGTGAGGACAATCCTCAGACTACGGCCCTAGTCCGCACAATTGCTTACAATATCTTTCAACTTAGTCTTTCTCTAGGAACGTATTAAAACAGGGAGCTAAAGCACGAGCTATTAATCTACAACATAATTTGCAAAGAAAATTTAGACTATGTTCATGATAATGAGTTCAATTAATCAAATTATTTAATGAACTCCCACTCAGATAGACATCCCTCTAGTCATCTAAGTGATACATGATCCGAATCGACTAGGCCGTGTCCGATCATCACGTGAGACGGACTAGTCATCAACGGTGAACATCTTCATGTTGATCGCATCTACTATACGACTCATGTTCGACCTTTCGGTCTCTCGTGTTCCGAGGCCATGTTTGTACATGCTAGGCTCGTCAAGTCAACCTAAGTGTTTGCATGTGTAATCTGGATTACACCCGTTGTATGCGAATGTTAGAATCTATCACACCCGATCATCACGTGGTGCTTCGAAACAACGAACCTTCGCAACGGTGCACAGTTAGGGGGAACACATTTCTTGAAATTTTAGTGAGGGATCATCTTATTTATGCTACCGTCGTTCTAAGCAAATAATATGTAAATATGACAAACATCACATGCAAATCATAAAGTGACATGATATGGCCAATATCATCTTGCGCCTTTGATCTCCATCTTCGAGGCGCGGCATGATCACCTTCGTCACCGGCATGACACCATGATCTCCATCATCATGATCTCCATCATCGTGTCTTCATGAAGTTGTCTCGCCAACTATTACTTCTACTACCATGGCTAACGGTTAGCAATAAAGTAAAGTAATTACATGGCGTTTACATTGACTCGCAGGTCATACAATAAATTAGGACAACTCCTATGGCTCCTGCCGGTTGTCATACTCATCGACATGCAAGTCGTGATTCCTATTACAAGAACATGATCAATCTCATACATCACATATATCACACCACATAGCATACCCTGCAAAAACAAGTTAGACGTCCTGTAATTGTTGTTGCATGTTTTACGTGGCTGCTATGGGTTTCTAGGAAGAATGTTTCTTGCCTACGCAAAAACCACAACGGTGATATGCCAATTGCTATTTACCCTTCATAAGGACCCTCTTCGACGAATCCGATCCGACTAAAGTGGGAGAGACAGACACCCTCTAGCCACCTTATGCATCAAGTGCATGTCACTCGATGGAACCAGTCTCACCTAAGCGTACGTGTAAGGTCAGTCCGGGCCGCTTCATCCCACAATGCCGCCAAATCAAGATAAGACTAGTAACGGTAAGCAAATTGACCAAATCATCGCCCACAACTACTTGTGTTCTACTCATGCATAGAATCTACGCATAGACCTAGCTCATGATGCCACTGTTGGGGAACATAGCAATAATTCAAAATTTTCCTACGTATCACCAAGATCAATCTAGGAGATGCTAGCAACGAGAGAGAGGGAGTGCATCTTCATACCCTTGAAGATCGCTAAGGGGAAGCGTTACAAGAACGCGGTTGATGGATTCGTACTCACGACGATTCAAATCGCGGAAGATCCGATCCAAGCGCCGAACGGACGGCGCCTCCACGTTCAACACACGTACAACCCGGGGACGTCTCTTCCTTCTTGATCCAGCAAGGGGAGAGGAGAAGTTGAGGGAGAACTTTGGCAGCACGACGGCATGGTGGCGGTGGAGCTCGTGGTTCTCCGGCAGAGCATCGCTCAGCACTACGGAGGAGGAGGAGGAGGGATTGGAGGAGGGGAGGGCTGCTCCTGGGAAGGGGTGCGGCTGCCCTCTCTCTCCCTCACTATATATAGGGGGAAGGGGGGAGGAGGAGGCGCCCTAGGGTTTCCCTATGGGAGGGGTGGCGGCCACAGGGGAAACCCTAGATGGGTTTGGGCGCCCCCACCCCTAGGAAACTTGCCCCCCAAGCCGGGAGGGGCGGCTGCCCTAGGGGAGGCGCCCCCACCTCTCCAGGTTACGTGAGATGGGGTGGGAGGGGCGCACATCTCCTTAGTGGGCTGGTGTGGCCCCTCCCCTTGGCCCATAAGGCCCCCCAACGCTTGCCGGGGCCTCCGAAACTCCTTTCGGTCACGCTGGTCGTCACCCGGTACTCCTAGAACAATTTCGGACTCCAATACCCTTCGTCCAATATATCGATCTTCACCTCTGGACCATTCCGGAGTTCCTCGTCACATCCGGGATCTCATCCGGGACTCCGAACAACCTTCGGTAACCACATACTATTCCCATTACAACTCTAGCCTCACCGAACCTTAAGTGTGTAGACCCTACGGGTTCGGAACCATGCAGACATGACCGATACACCTCTCCGACCAATAACCAATTGCGGGATCTAGATACCCATATTGGCTCCCACATGTTCCACGATGATCTCACCGGATGAACCACGATGTCGGGGATTCAATCAATCACGTATACAATTCCCTTTGTCCATCGGTATGTTACTTGCCCGAGATTCGATCGTTGGTATCCCATACCTCGTTCAATCTCGTTACCGGCAAGTCTCTTTACTCGTTCCGTAACGCATGATCCCGTGGCTAACTCCTTAGTCACATTGAGCTCATTATGATTATTACTTGAGCATAAGAAATCATATGACAATATCCATATATGTTCCTGTTATGAGAATAATCATGATGCCCTCATGTCCGTATTTTATTTTATCGACACCTCTACCTCTAAACATGTGGACATATTTATCGTTATCGGCTTTCGCTTGAGGACAAGCGAGGTCTAAGCTTGGGGGAGTTGATACGTCCATTTTGCATCATGCTTTTATATCGATATTTATTGCATTATGGGCTGTTATTACACATTATGTCACAATACTTATGCCTATTCTCTTTTATTTTACAAGGTTTACATAAGGAGGGAGAATGCCGGCAGCTGGAATTCTGGGCTAGAATAGGAGCAAATATTAGAGACCTATTCTGCACAACTCCAAAAGTCCTGAAACTTCACGAAAGTTATTTTTGGAAATAATAAAAAATATTGAGCGGAAGAAATACGTCAGGGGGGCCTCCACCTGGCCACAAGGTGGGGGGCGCGCCCTACCCCCCTGGGCGCGCCCCCTGCCTCATAGGCCCCCTGTTGGCCCTTCGGTGCCCATCTTCTGCTATATGAAGTCTTTCGTCCAAAGAAAAATCATAAGCAAGCTTTCGGGACGAGACTCCGCCGCCACGAGGCAGAACCTTGGCGGAACCAATCTAGGGCTCCGGCATAGCTGTTCTGCCGGGGAGACTTCCCTCCGGGAGGGGGAAATCATCGCCATCGTCGTCACCAACGCTCCTCTCATCGGGAGAGGGCAATCTCCATCAACATCTTCACCAGCACCATCTCCTCTCAAACCCTAGTTCATCTCTTGTATCCAATTCTTGTCTCATAGTCTGGGATTGGTACCTGTAGGTTCCTAGTAGTGTTGATTACTCCTTGTAGTTGATGCTAGTTGTTTTATTTGGTGGAAGATCATATGTTCAGATCCTTTATGCATATTAATACTCCTCTGATTATGAACATGAATATGCTTTGTGAGTAGTTACGTTTGTTCCTGAGGACATGGGAGAAGTCTTGCTATTAGTAGTCATGTGAATTTGGTATTCGTTCGATATTTTGATGAGATGTATGTTGTCTATCCTCTAGTGGTGTTATGTGAACGTCGACTACATGACACTTCACCATTATTTGGGCCTAGAGGAAGGCATTGGGAAGTAATAAGTAGATGATGGGTTGCTAGAGTGACATAAGCTTAAACCCTAGTTTATGCGTTGCTTCGTAAGGGGCTGATTTGGATCCATATGTTTCATGCTATGGTTAGGTTTACCTTAATACTTTTGTTGTAGTTGCGGATGCTTGCAATAGAGGTTAATCATAAGTGGGATGCTTGTTCAAGTAAGAACAGCACCCAAGCACCGTCCACCCACATATCAAATTATCAAAGTACCGAACGCGAATCATATGAACGTGATGAAAACTAGCTTGACGATAATTCCCATGTGTCCTCGGGAGCGCTTTTCTCTATATAAGAGTTTGTCCAGGCTTGTCCTTTGCTACAAAAAGGATTGGGCCACCTTGCTGCACTTTATTTACTTTTGTTACTTGTTGCTCGTTACAAATTATCCTATCACAAAACTATCTGTTACCTATTATTTCAGTGCTTGCAGAGAATACATTGCTGAAAACCGCTTATCATTTCCTTCTGCTCCTCGTTGGGTTCGACACTCTTACTTATCGAAAGGACTACGATAGATCCCCTATACTTGTGGGTCATCAAGACTCTTTTCTGGCGCCGTTGCCGGGGAGTGAAGCGCCTTTGGTAGGTGGAATTTGGTAAGAAAAAATTTATATAGTGTGCTGAAATTTACTGTCACTTGTTACAATGGAAAGTAATCCTCTGAGGGGCTTGTTCGGGGTATCTTCACCCCGACCAGTAGAGCAAAGAGTTGCTCCTCAACCTACTGAACCTACTGAAAATGAAAATGTCTACTTTGAAATTCCTTCGGGTATGTTAGAAAAACTGCTAGCTAATCCTTTTGCAGGAGATGGAACGAAGCATCCTGATGAGCACCTAATATATGTGGATGAAGTTTGTGGATTATTTCAGCTTGCAGGTGTACCCGGTGATTTTATTAAGAAGAAGGTATTCCCTTTATCTTTGAAGGGAGATGCAATGACATGGTATAGGCTATGTGATGATACGGGGTCATGGAACTACAAACGGTTGAAATTGGAATTTCATCAGAAGTTTTATCCTATGCATCTTGTTTATCGTGATCGCAATTATATATATAATTTTTGGCCTCACGAAGGTGAAAGCATCGCTCAAGCTTGGGGGAGGCTTAAATCAATGTTATATTCATGCCCCAATCATGAGCTCTCAAGAGAAATGATTATTCAAAATTTTTATGCTCGGCTTTCTGATAACAATCGCACCATGCTCGATACTTCTTGTGCTGGCTCTTTTATGATGAAGACTATTGAATTCAAATGGGATTTATTGGATAGAATTAAACGCAACTCTGAAGATTGGGATCTCGACGAAGGTAAGGAGTGAGGTATGACACCTAAGTATGATTGTGTTAAATCTTTTATGGATACCGATGTTTTCCGTAAATTTAGCACTAAATTTGGACTTGACTCTGAGATAGTAGCCTCTTTCTGTGAATATTTTGCTGCTCATATTGATCTCCCTAAAGAGAAGTGGTTTAAATATCATCCTCCCATAGAAGTAAAAGTAGCTGCACCTATTAAAGTTGAAGAAAAGGCTATCACTTATAATGATCCTATTGTTCCTACTTCTTATGTTGAGAAACCACCTTTCCCTGTTAGAATAAAGGATCATGCTAAAGCTTCAACTGTGGTTCGTAAAAGCAATATTAGAACTTATACACCTCCTGAGCAAATTAAAGTTGAACCTAATATTGCTATGTTAAAGATCTCTTGTCTGATAATATTGATGGGCATGTTATTCATTTTCGTGATGAAACTGCTAGAATTGCCAAACCTTGTGCTAAAGATAAACATAGACCTGTGGTGGGCATGCCTGTTATTTCTGTTAAAATAGGAGATCATTGTTATCATGGCTTGTGTGATATGGGTGCTAGTGCTAGTGCAATACCTTTTGACTTATACAAAGAAATTATGCATCATATTGCACCTGCTGAGATAGAAGATATTGATGTCACAATTAAACTTGCCAATAGAGATACTATTTCACCAATGGGAATTGTTAGAGATGTTGAAGTCTTGTGTGGGAAAACTAAATATCCTGCTGATTTTCTTGTTCTTGGTTCCCCACAAGATAGCTTTTGTCCCATTATATTTGGTAGACCCTTCTTGAACACCGTTAATGCTAGGATAGACTGCGAAAAGGATGTTGTTACTATTGGTCTAGGTGATGTGTCTCATGAGTTCAACTTTTCTAAATTTCGTAGACAACACCATGAAGAGGAATTACCTAGTAAGGATGAAATTATTGGTCTTGCTTCTATTGTCGTGCCTCCTAGTGATCCTTTGGAACAATATTTGCTAGACCATGAAAATTATATGTTTATGAATGAAAGAAGGGAAATAGATGAAGTATTGTTTAAATAGGAACCCATCCTGAAACACAATTTGCTTGTTGAAATCCTAGGGGATCCTCCTCCACCCAAGGGTGATCCCGTGTTTGAGCTTAAACCGTTACCTGATACTCTTAAATATGCTTATCTTGATGAAAAGAAGATATATCCTGTTATTATTAGTGCTAACCTTTCAGAGCATGAAGAAGAGAGATTATTGAAAACTCTGAAGAAGCACCGTGCTGCTATTGGATATACTCTTGATGATCTTAAGGGCATTAGTCCCACTCTATGTCAACATAAAATAAATTTGGAGGAAGACACCAAACCAGTTCATGATCATCAACGACGGTTGAATCCTAAGATGAAGGAAGTGGTAAGAAAAGAAATATTAAAGCTCCTTGAGGCAGGTATTATTTATCCCGTTGCTGATAGTCAGTGGGTAAGTCATGTCCATTGTGTCCCTAAGAAGGGAGGCATTACTGTAGTTCCTAATGATAAAGATGAATTGATCCCGCAAAGAATTATTACAGGTTATAGGATGGTAATTGATTTCCGCAAATTAAATAAGGCTACTAAAAAGGATCATTACCCCTTACCTTTTATCGATCAAATGCTAGAAAGATTATCCAAACATACACATTTTGCTTTCTAGATGGTTATTCTGGTTTCTCTCAAATACCGGTGTCAGCCAATGATCAATCACAGACTACTTTTAGTTGCCCTTTTGGTACTTTTGCTTATAGACGTATGCCTTTTGGTTTATGTAATGCACCTGCTACCTTTCAAAGATGCATGATGGCTATATTCTCTGACTTTTGTGAAAAGATTTGTGAGGTTTTCATGGATGATTTTTCCGTCTATGGATCCTCTTTTGATGATTGCTTGAGCAACCTTGATCGAGTTTTGCAGAGATGTGAAGAAACAAATCTTGTCCTGAATTGGGAAAAGTGCCACTTTATGGTTCATGAAGGTATTGTCTTGGGGCATAAAGTTTCTGAAAGAGGTATTGAGGTTGATAAAGCCAAGGTTGATGCTATTGAAAAGATGCCATGTCCCAAGGACATCAAAGGTATAAGAAGTGTCCTTGGTCACGCCGGTTTTTATAGGAGGTTCATTAAGGACTTCTCAAAAATCTATCGGCCTCTGACTAATTTATTACAAAAAGATATACCATTTGTCTTTGATGATGATTGTGTAGAAGCATTTGAAATACTTAAGAAAGCATTGATCTCTGCACCTATTGTTCAGCCACCTGATTGGAATTTACCCTTTGAAATTATGTGTGATGCTAGTGATTATGCTGTAGGTGCTGTTCTAGGGCAAAGAGTTGATAAGAAATTAAATGTTATCCAATATGCTAGTAAGACTCTAGATAATGCTCAGAGAAATTATGCTACTACTGAAAAGGAATTCTTAGCAGTTGTATTTGCTTGTGATAAGTTCAGACCTTATATTGTCGATTCTAAAGTAACTATTCACACGAATCATGCTGCTATTAAATATCTTATGGACAAAAAAGATGCTAAACCTAGACTTATTAGATGGGTTCTCTTGCTACAAGAATTTGATTTGCATATTGTTGATAGAAAGGGAGCTGAGAACCCCGTTGCAGACAACTTGTCTAGGTTAGAAAATGTTCTTGATGACCCACTACCTATTGATGATAGGTTTCCGGACGAACAATTAAATGTCATAAATACTTCTCGCACTGCTCCATGGTATGCTGATTATGCTAATTGTATTGTTGCTAAATTTATACTCCCTCCATTCCGTTTTATAGTGCGTATAGTTTCCAGCAGCAATACCAATGAGTGAGCTGGCACATGTACTTGGGTCTAATATACCCCTCCACCAACTCTGTACAGCCCCCATGTGCGCATCACCTCAGCCACGCGTAATCCCGCCACGGAGAGAAATTGGAGGGAAAGTTCAGGGCATTCCCGCGTCCACGTCTGCGTGGCCAGCCGCACCCACGCCCGCTCAGCCTTTTCAAATTTGAATCAGCTCGCCTGGACGGAACCAAGAGTGTACTAGTACACCATTTTTCTCTCCCCATCTCATTTCTCTCTAGTTCTTCACCCTGCAATGGCAGGGTTAGATTTAAACAACCAGATCAACTGGGAAGATGTCCAAGAAGACTACGACGGTCTTGCCGGAGAGCTAGACTATGATCTGGAGCTGATCGTCTCGGATGAAGGTACGTCTTGTCTCCCCGCCGAGGTTCATATTTTTGTTGGTGCTCTCGTCTTCTTGCTGATCATTTGCTCACCACCTTTGTTTGTTGATTTGTTTTGCGAGAGGACGAACCTCACGAGCATGTGCATGCTGAAGCTGAGCCTGGCCGTGGACACGGTCATGGCCGTGGACGCGGAGGCGCTGGCCATGGAGACGCCGGCCGCGGAGACGCCGGCCGTGGACGCGTAGGCGCCGGCCGCGGAGACGCCGGCCGTGGACACGATCATGGCCGGCGCGGACCTACGAGGTTGGGACTCACTGGAATATCACCAACCGTTAGGTGGCAGGCTAGCCAACCTCCACTTGGTGACGCCGGCCTCGGCCAACCTTCCGTTCATGTCGATACTGGCATTGACTTGAACGTGGAATCCGGCGGCGGCGGCGGTGGCGACGACAGGCATGGAATGCTTGGCATTGACTTGAATGTTGAACTTCATGCAGTCGATGCCGGAGTTGATGCTGAAAATGTTGAAGGAAACGACGAGGAACATCCAACTCCAGCTGGTATGCATGCTTGTACTGGTTCATGCATACATGTGTGCTATGCATTGTGGATCATGCATGCTTGCACTGATCGCATACATGCGTACTGCTTCATGGATTCTGAATCATGCATGCTTGTACCGGTTCATGCATACATGCGTGCTGGTTCATGGATACTGGTTCATGCATGCTTCTAGTGGTCATGTATACTGGATCATGCATGCTTGTACTGCTTCATGCATACATGTACTGGTTCCTGCATGTTTGTTCATATAGTTAGCAATGTAATAAATCTATGACGCCACTTATTTGCAAATGAAGGCAAGAAAAAGAGAAGGCAGTACAAAGATGAAGAAAAGCAAAATCTATTTGCCATGATCTTGGAGAGGTCTTCTTTGGGTAAATTGAATCATGGAATTACTAAAGCTATCGCCGAAGAAACAAACATTCCTTTGCGAACTATACAACTGAGATGGCTGGAGGGAAAGAAGGCTGGTGGATTGCAGGGAGTCTTGAGCAAGAGGACCAAGAATTGTGGCCGCAAGAGGATTGCTTTCAATGAAGATGCCATAAAGGATATTGATCTAAGAAAGAGAACAAGTCTCCAAGATCTTGCTAATGAGTTGAACATGGCAAAGACTACCTTATTCAGGCGTTTGAAGGAGGGCAGACTCAGGCGGCATTCTAATGCCATCAAATCAACACTGACAGAAGAAAACAAGAGGGCTAGGGTTCAGTTTTGTTTGTCTTTGTTTCAGCCATTAAGCATCCCAGAAGAGCCAACATTTGATGGAATGGACAACGTCATCCACATAGATGAGAAGTGGTTCTATCGCACTCGGAAGAATCAAAAATTCTATTTGGGTCTCAATGAGGAAGATCCGAAGCGTACCACACAAAACAAGAATCACATTGAAAAAGTGATGTTCCTTGATGTGGTGGTGAGGCCTCGATATGATGATGATGGCAACATGACATTTGATGGCAAGATTGGCATATGGCCTTTTACATTCCTAGAGGAGGCTAAGAGGGATAGCAAGAACCGCGACGCGGGAACAATTGTTACTAAGGTGTTGCCGGCGGTGACAAGGAAAGTTAGCCAAGATTACATGGTGAACAAACTTCTTCCTGCCATTAAGGAGAAGTG
>NC_057805.1:58967583-58976702 GCF_018294505.1 Triticum aestivum
CCTGCTTCGGACCGCGGTTATCCTATAATCATACAACAGGACAATGCCAAAACTCATATTCCCGTCAGTGATCCTATGTTTTGTGAAGCCGCAATGGCAGATGGATGGAACATTAGGTTGACGTGCCAACCACCTAATTCTCCTGATCTGAACATATTGGACCTAGGTTTTTTTTGCAGCCCTACAAGCTTTATTTCAGAAGTTGTTCCCAGGTTCACTAGATGACATTGTTACCAAGGTGCTCCAAGCATATGGAGAGTACCCCCCTGAGAGGAGCAACCGCATCTTCCTCACTTTGCAGTCCTGTATGCGGGAGATACTCAAACTTAATGGCGGCCAACACTAAAAGGTTCCACACATGAGGAAGATGGCCCTAGCAGGAGCTGGCCTTCTCCCAGCTAGGTTACCATGTGATCCAGCAATTGTAAATGCCGCGATCGAGTTCCTAAGTGCCACCATGTAGACATGGTCATTGTCTGCTCATGCAACAGTTTGCACTCTGGACATATTTTGGGTTCAATTGATCAGAGAAGTCTGGGCATATTTTGGGTTCAATTGATCAATGTAGTCTGGACATATTTTGGCAATAAATGATCAATGTAATCTGAACATATTTTGGCAACAAGTGATCAATGTAATCTGGACATATTGATCCATGTATTCTGGATATGTTTTGTGTTTAGTTGACCAACGATAATTTCCATGCATGCAATTGAGGTTGAGCTATTTAATCTGGAGCTAACCATGAAGCAAAAATAAAAATCACATGAACACAACCAAGTTTGAGCAATGTAATTCAAACACTTTCTATATTCACTTGAGAAGATACACATCACAGACTTCCCAAACAAAATACACATCACATCTGTTTACCATGTCCATGCATGCAAGTTAAATTTGATGCATAAAATCACATCGGATAACCAGGAATTAATAGGTTCAGCATAATATCCCTTACCTCCATCGTCGATTCATCGAGCGAGTCGCCACCGTGACCGGGCATAGAGTCAGGCACGAAAGATACATCACTCTCACCATCCTCAGGCAGCGCCGCTTCACCGTCGTCGGTCTCGACATCCTCGGGCAGCAACTCTACGTCGTCATCGGTCTGGGCGTCCTCGGTTAGCAACTCGATGCCATCGTCGGTCTGGGCGTCCTCGAGCAGCAACTCTATGCCGTTGTCGTTCTGGGCGTCCTTGGGCAGCAACTCTATGTCATCGTCGGTCTGGGCGTCCTCGAGCAGCAACTCTACGCCGTCGTCGGTCTGGGCATCCTCGAGCAGCAACTCTACGCCGTCGTCGGTCTGGGCGTCCTTGAGCAGCAACTCTATGCCGTCGTCGGTCTGGGTGTCCTCGGGCATCACCTCATTTCCGTCCTGGGTCTCGGCGTCCTCGGGCAGCACCTCTCCGCCGTCGGTCTCGGCGTCCTCGGGCAGCACCTCATTGCCGTCCTGGGTCTCGGCATCCTCGGGCAGCACCTCTTCACCGGCCAACATGAGCTTGTTACTGTACATGCATCCTGTTCGTGTACTTGGGCAGCCGCCTAGTACATGGACACCGTGATGAGCAAAACTAAGCGGCATGGGCGAGCCATCTTCTACACGGACGCCGACATCGGCATCCTGGGTCACTAGCGAACCTTGGTTAGTGTCGCCGGCATCAAATCCGTTGACGTACTCGAGCAGGTCCTCCTTACTGAGGGCGTCCAGCCAGTCTCCAGCGCAGCCCTCCCCAGGGATCTCCTCCTCTTCTTCCTCCTCTGTTTCTTCGAATTCCCGCTGCCGCTTGTAGAATCGTTGAGCATCTGGACCGTCCAACTTGGGCGTGTGGCCTATCAACAACTCAATTTGCTGTATTGACGCCTTTGCGTCCTTCAACAGAGCCAGAATCTTCCTCCTCACCTCTCCCTCAACTCCTCCGGCTATGAAGACCGCCGCCTCCGCCACACCTCTCGGCCCAGATCTGTTGGATGGCTACTGACGTGAAGCGGAGAAGATCGATGAGAGAGGGGGAGGAAGCATTGTGGGAGGTGGGGATCGATGGGGATCAGCGAGGAAGAAGGGAGATCGGTGGGGATCAGCGAGGTGAGGAAAGCAGCGAGAAGAAAGAGATAAGGGAGAGAGAGGCTAGCAATGCGGTGGGCTGGGGGCGCTGGCTGTTCGATTTGGTGGGGGGCATTTTCGTCCAAAATCGCTCGAGGAGGGAGATACGCACTACATTGTGGAATTTCTCTCAAAAACTTATACGCACTATAAAACGGAATGGAGAGAGTACCACCTAGTTTCACATACCAGCAAAAGAAAAAGTTTTTCTATGGTTTGAGACATTACTTTTGGGATGACCCCCATCTTTATAAAGGAGTAGATGGTGTTATTAGACATTGTGTACCTGAGCATGAACAGGAACAGATCCTACGCAAGTTTCACTCCGAGGCTTATGGAGGACATCACGCTGGAGATAGAACTGCACATAAGGTATTGCAATCCGTTTTTTATTGGCCTACTCTCTTCAAGGATGCCCGTAAGTTTGTCCTATCTTGTGATGAATGTCAAAGAATTGGTAATATTAGTAGACGTCAAGAAATGCCTATGAACTATTCACTTGTTATTGAACCATTTGATGTTTGGGGCTTTGATTATATGGGACCTTTTCCTGCCTCTAATGGTTACACACATATTTTAGTTGCTGTTGATTACATTACTAAGTGGGTAGAAGCTATTCCAACTAGTAGTGTTGATCATAACACTTCTATTAAAATGCTTAAAGAAGTTATTTTTCCGAGGTTTGGAGTCCCTAGATATTTAATGACCGATGGTGGTTCACATTTTATTCATGGTGATTTCTGTAAAATGCTTGCTAAATATGATGTTAATCATAGAATTGCATCCCCTTATCACCCACAGTCTAGCGGTCAAGTAGAATTGAGTAATAGAGAGCTCAAATTAATTTTGCGAAAGACCGCTAATAGATCTAGAAAGAATTGGTCCAAGAAACTTGATGATGCATTATGGGCCTACAGAACTGCATATAAAAATCCTATGGGTATGTCTCCGTATAAAATGGTTTATGGAAAAGCATGTCACTGACCTCTCGAACTAGAACATAAGGCTTACTGGGCTATTAAAGAGCTCAATTATGATTTCAAACTTGCCGGTGAGAAGAGGTTATTTGGCATTAGCTCACTTGATGAATGGAGAACCCAAGCCTATGAGAATGCCAAGTTGTTTAAAGAAAAAGTTAAAAGATGGCATGACAAAAGAATACAAAAGCGTGAGTTTAATGTAGGTGATTAGGTATTGCTATACAACTCTCATTTAAGATTTTTAGCAGGAAAACTTCTCTCTAAATGGGAAGGCCCTTACGCTATCGAGGAGGTCTATCGTTCCGGTGCCATAAAAATCAACAACTTCGAAGGCACAAATCCGAAGGTGGTGAACGGTCAAAGAATCAAACATTATATCTCAGGTAATCCCATAAATGTTGAAACCAATGTTATTGAAACCGTAACCCCGGAGGAATACATAAGGGACACTTTCCGGAACATTTCAGACTCCGAAAAGGAATATGTATGTGGTACGGTAAGTAAACCGACTGCAAAACAGTTTTTATGGCAATATTTCTCCGTTTTGGAATATTCAGAAAAATAGAAAAATAAGAAGCAGCCCGGGAAGGACACGAGGCCTCCACGAGGGTGGAGGGCGCGCCCTACCCCCTGGGCGTGCCCCCTACCTCGTGGGCACCTCGTGTGCTCTCCGGACTCCGTTTTCTTGCACGATACGTATTTTGGTCGGTAATAATTCATTATATAATCTCCCGAAGGTTTTGACTCCTGTATCACGCAATTATCCTCTGTTTTTGTTTCGAGCTGTTTTTCTGACAGATCTAGATCATCATGACGTCTCCAATTGCCCCCAAGGACAAGTTCTTTGAGAAGGTCATCAACCCTTACCTCGCGGAGGTGCTACGACACCCTCAAACTATTGAGATGCGTGATGGGTTGCTGCACATCCGTGATGTAGAGGGACCGAAGGGGGCCGAAAGCGTGGAGACGAGGCTCGAAGCCATGGAGCAACAAGTTTTCAAGTGCTAGGGGATGGTGGAACATGGACTCAACTCCAACCACATGATGATTGCGGAGTTCACCAACAACCACAAGCTGGATGCCCAGAACATTGGGGATACCATCTTCAAGCTTCACGAGAAGATCGAGCACCTCCAAGCCCAAATCTATGACCTGCAAAACCAAAACTGTGAGTATGAATATAGATTCAAGAGGATGAGTTTGGCTACAGATTTGAGGATTCCTGAGACTTTGGAGACTCGATCATCCTTCTATGATGGTGAGCCTATGCCTTGGAAGATGGACGACAAGCCTACATCATCAATAATCCCTTCACCAGCAAAGGAGACATAATCACATGGGTATGGGCACTCCCCTCGGCAACTGCCAAGCTTGGGGGAGATGCCCCGGTATTGTATCACCATCATCTCCTTTCTTTACCATTTTTCTTAGTTCGATCCTTTTAGTAGTATCTTGATCTAGTAGAATAAAGTTTTGGTATGATCTAGTTTTGAGTTTTGCTTTATGATCTCTCTATGTAATCGAGTCCGTGAGCTATATAATAAAAATTAGTGTTGATTCAAGAGGATGAGTTTGGCTGCAGATTTGATTATTTTGCCATGATCTTGAGTGAATAAAAGAAAAGGGAAAAGAATAAAAAGAAATAAAGGTACCATATTGATCTTATTGAGAGTAATGAATTCACATAGAAAGAGTGTGATGATTAAAAATTGTTGAGAATTGACAAACATAGCTTTGGTCATCGTTGCAATTAATAGGAAGTAATAAATAAAGAGAGGTTTCACATATAAATATACTATCTTGGACATCTTTTATGATTAGGAGCACTCATTAAAATATGGCATGCTAAAGAGTTGATGTTGGACAAGGAAGACAACGTAATGGGTTATGTTTTCTTATATCTGAGATAAAGTATATTGTCATGGATCATCCAACATGTTGAGCTTGCCTTTCCCCCTCATGCTAGCCAAATTCTTTGCACCAAGTAGAGATACTACTTGTGCTTCCAAATACCCTTAAACCAGTTTTGCCATAAGAGTCCACCATATCTACCTATGGATTGAGTAAGATCCTTCAAGTAAGTTGTCATCGGTGCAAGCAATAAAAATTGCTCTCTAAATATGTATGATTGATTGGCGTGGAGGAAATAAGCTTTATACGATCTTGTGATGTGGAAGAAATAAAAGCGACAGACTGCATAATAAAGGTTCATATCACAAGTGGCAATATAAGGTGACGTTCTTTCGCATTAAGATTTTGTGCATCCAACCCTGAAAGCGCGTGGCAACCTCTGCTTCCCTCTGTGAAGGGCCTATCTTTTATTATTACCTTCTACCTTATGCAAGAGTCATGGTGATCTTCACCTTTCCTTTTTATATTTTATCCTTTGGCAAGCACAGGATATTGGAAAGATTCTGATATATATATCTAATTGGATATGGGTTAGCATGAATTATTATTGTTGACATTACCCTTCAGGTAAAAGGTTGGGAGGCGAAACTATAAGCCCCTATCTTTCTCTGTGTCCGATTAAAACTCCGTAACCACAAGTATTGAGTGAGTGTTAGCAATTATTAAAGACTAAATGATAGTTGAGTATGTGGACTTGCTAGAAAGCTCTAACATAGACTCTTTCTGATGTTATGATAAATTGCAATTGCTTCAATGACTGAGATTATAGTTTGTTAGTTCTCAATAAAGTTTCTGATTCATATTTTGCATTGTGAATAGATTATTACTTGAGCATAAGAAATCATATGACAATATCCATATATGTTCCTGTTATGAGAATAATCATGATGCCCTCATGTCCGTATTTTATTTTATCGACACCTCTACCTCTAAACATGTGGACATATTTATCGTTATCGGCTTTCGCTTGAGGACAAGCGAGGTCTAAGCTTGGGGGAGTTGATACGTCCATTTTGCATCATGCTTTTATATCGATATTTATTGCATTATGGGCTGTTATTACACATTATGTCACAATACTTATGCCTATTCTCTTTTATTTTACAAGGTTTACATAAGGAGGGAGAATGCCGGCAGCTGGAATTCTGGGCTGGAATAGGAGCAAATATTAGAGACCTATTCTGCACAACTCCAAAAGTACTGAAACTTCACGAAAGTTATTTTTGGAAATAATAAAAAATATTGAGCGGAAGAAATACGTCAGGGGGGCCTCCACCTGGCCACGAGGTGGGGGGCGCGCCGTACCCCCCTGGGCGCGCCCCCCTGCCTCATGGGCCCCCTGTTGGCCCTCCGGTGCCCATCTTCTGCTATATGAAGTCTTTCGTCCAAAGAAAAATCATAAGCAAGCTTTCGGGACGAGACTCCGCCGCCACGAGGCAGAACCTTGGCGGAACCAATCTAGGGCTCCGGCATAGCTGTTCTGCTGGGGAGCCTTCCCTCCGGGAGGGGGAAATCATCGCCATCGTCGTCACCAACGCTCCTCTCATCGGGAGAGGGCAATCTCCATCAACATCTTCACCAGCACCATCTCCTCTCAAACCCTAGTTCATCTCTTGTATCCAATTCTTGTCTCATAGTCTGGGATTGGTACCTGTAGGTTCCTAGTAGTGTTGATTACTCCTTGTAGTTGATGCTAGTTGTTTTATTTGGTGGAAGATCATATGTTCAGATCCTTTATGCATATTAATACTCCTCTGATTATGAACATGAATATGCTTTGTGAGTAGTTACGTTTGTTCCTGAGGACATGGGAGAAGTCTTGCCATTAGTAGTCATGTGAATTTGGTATTCGTTCGATATTTTGATGAGATGTATGTTGTCTATCCTCTAGTGGTGTTATGTGAACGTCGACTACATGACACTTCACCATTATTTGGGCCTAGAGGAAGGCATTGGGAAGTAATAAGTAGATGATGGGTTGCTAGAGTGACATAAGCTTAAACCCTAGTTTATGCGTTGCTTCGTAAGGGGCTGATTTGGATCCATATGTTTCATGCTATGGTTAGGTTTACCTTAATACTTTTGTTGTAGTTGCGGATGCTTGCAATAGAGGTTAATCATAAGTGGGATGCTTGTTCAAGTAAGAACAGCACCCAAGCACCGTCCACCCACATATCAAATTATCAAAGTACCGAACGCGAATCATATGAACGTGATGAAAACTAGCTTGACGATAATTCCCATGTGTCCTCGGGAGCGCTTTTCTCTATATAAGAGTTTGTCCAGGCTTGTCCTTTGCTACAAAAAGGATTGGGCCACCTTGCTGCACTTTATTTACTTTTGTTACTTGTTGCTCGTTACAAATTATCCTATCACAAAACTATCTGTTACCTATTATTTCAGTGCTTGCAGAGCATACCTTGCTGAAAACCGCTTATCATCTCCTTCTGCTCCTCGTTGGGTTCGACACTCTTACTTATCGAAAGGACTATGATAGATCCCCTATACTTGTGGGTCATCACCCCACCTAGGCACAACAGAGAGGTCAGCACGCCGGTCTAAATCCTATGGCGCAGGGGCCTGGGCCCATCGCCCATTGCACACCTGCACGTTGCGTGGGCGGACGGAAGCAGACCTAGCCTAGCAGGCGTTCCAGTCCAATCCGGCGCGCGTCGCTCAGTCGCTGACGTCACGAAGGCTTCGGGTGATACCACGACGCCGAGTGCCCATAACAGTTCCCGCGTAGTTGGTTAGTGCGTATAGGCCAGTGGCCAGATTCAGATCAAATACCAAGATCTCGTTAAGCGTGTTATTATGAAGTAACCGCGAACGCCGACCAGGGCCAGGCCCACCTCTCGCCTAGGTGGTCTCAACCTGCCATGTCGCTCCGCCACAAAGATCCACCCAGAGGGCCGTCGGGACAAAGGTCCTTTCAGCCCCCAATCCGTGAATCACTCGCGGGTGCTCCACGAGCCGACCCGACTTTAGTCACCACATGTATCATGTATAAAGTATATAGTATATAACCATGATCACCTCCCGAGTGATCACGTCCTGATAGTATAGCACAGCAGACGAACAAGAATGTAGGGCCAAAGATGGAATACTAGCATCCTATACTAAGCATGTAGGATTGCAGGTAAAGGTAACAACAGTAGTGGCAAAGACAGGATATGCAACAGAATAGGATTAACAGAAAGCAGTAGCATGCTACACTACTCTAATGCAAGCAGTATAGAGAAGAATAGGCGATATCTAGTGATCAAGGGGGGGGGGCTTGCCTGGTTGCTCTGGCAAGAAGGAGGGGTCGTCAACACCGTAGTCGTACTGGGTAGCAGCGGCGTCGGTCTCGGTGTCTAGCGAGAGAAGAGGGGGAAGAAACAATAAATATAATGCAAACAAATGCATGACGACGCATGACATGACAACGAGCAGTGTTAGGTGTGCCCTAACGCGGTAGTAGGTGATACCGGCGAAGGGGGGAACGTCCGGGAAAGTATCCCCGGTGTTTCGCGTTTTCGGACAGATGAACCGGAGGGGAAAAGTTGCGTGTTCGCTATGCTAGGGATGTGTGGTGGACGAACGGGCTACGTATTCGGATTCGTCTCGTCGTTCTGAGCAACTTTCATGTACAAAGTATTTTCATCCGAGCTATGGTTTATTTTATATTAATTCTAAAAGATTTAATCATTTTTAGAATTTACTTAATTATTTTAAATCAACATTATCCAGAATAGTGTATGCTGATGTCATCATGACGTCAGCAATCAACAGGGCATTGACTGGGTCAATCTGACGTGTGGGTCCCGCCTGTCATTGACTGATTAATTAACTAACACTTAATTAGGTTAATTAGTGATTAGATTAATCTAATTATGATTAATTAGCTTAATTAATTTAGTTAATTAATTAAATTTATTTTTATTTATTTATTATTTTTTAAATCCTTTTTTATAAACTCGTTCTGCGGGTGGGCCCCCTGTGTCATAGGCAAGGGGGTCCTTAGCGGGCAAACGGGTTACAAGCATCGGGCGCAGGGGTGCCCGCACACCCGAGGCCACCAGGGGAGGAGCGCCGGCCACGGCGGCGGGCCGGAGCAAGGCGGCGCAGCAACGGGCGCCAGCAGG
>NC_057805.1:58978064-58985567 GCF_018294505.1 Triticum aestivum
CCTCAGGGGATAAGGGAGTGGGGATGGGCCGGCCGGGCCAGTGGGCTGGTCGGCTGGGGCCGTTTGGCCCAGTCGGCCAGGGAGGTCCTTCTTATTTGTTTTGTTTTATTTCCACTTTTCTTTTCTGTTTTCTTTTAGTTACACTTTATTTTCAGTTTAGTAAAATATGACAATAGCTCCGAAAATAGTGTTTCAAAATAACCCACTAACCTAAAAGTTTTTACCTCAAAATAAAATAGTTTATCATTTTATAAAATATCAAAGGCACATATTCAATCGTTTCAACTACCGTTTTAATCATTTTAGAGTATTAAAACATTTTATAAAAGTGGGGTTTCTTCACCACAATTAACTTTGTATTACTTGGCACAACCCGAACATTTTAGTTTTAAGTTTGAAAACTTTTGTTGTTTGCCTTTAATTCAATTTTGAATTTGAATTGGTTTTTTGAACTAACCCGAGATTAACTACAGTGACAGAGGTGACGTGGCATCATTAGCAGGGAATTACTGTAGTCTAATTATCCAGGCGTCACACTTGATGCTCCTTATTGATTTCTACCTTTACGGCCTTAAGCACGGCGAACAGCTCCGGGATCATCTTCCCTAGCATGTTATAGTTCATCACGAAACTCTAGAAGCTCGGTGATAGTGACTGGAGAACTTTTGTCAATCACTCTCTTATCTGGAAGAATAACTCCCACTTGATTCAAGTGATTGAAGTACCCAGACATTCTGAGCACATGCTCACTGGCTGAGCTATTCTCCATCTTGTAGGCAAAGATCTTGTCAGAGGTCTCAAACCTCTCAACACGGGCATGAGCCTGAAATACCAATTTCAGCTCTTGGAACATCTCATATATTCCATGGCGTTCAAAATGCCTTTGGTGTCCCGATCCTAAGCCGTAAAGCATGGCACACTAAACTATCAAGTAGTCATCAGAATGTGTCTGCCAGATGTTCACAACATCCACAGACGACGCCAGAGGGGTTGGCACACCGAGCGGTGCATCAAGGACAGAAGCCTTCTATGTAGCAGTGAGGACAATCCTCAGACTACGGCCCTAGTCCGCACAATTGCTTACAATATCTTTCAACTTAGTCTTTCTCTAGGAACGTATTAAAACAGGGAGCTAAAGCACGAGCTATTAATCTACAACATAATTTGCAAAGAAAATTTAGACTATGTTCATGATAATGAGTTCAATTAATCAAATTATTTAATGAACTCCCACTCAGATAGACATCCCTCTAGTCATCTAAGTGATACATGATCCGAATCGACTAGGCCGTGTCCGATCATCACGTGAGACGGACTAGTCATCAACGGTGAACATCTTCATGTTGATCGCATCTACTATACGACTCATGTTCGACCTTTCGGTCTCTCGTGTTCCGAGGCCATGTTTGTACATGCTAGGCTCGTCAAGTCAACCTAAGTGTTTGCATGTGTAATCTGGATTACACCCGTTGTATGCGAATGTTAGAATCTATCACACCCGATCATCACGTGGTGCTTCGAAACAACGAACCTTCGCAACGGTGCACAGTTAGGGGGAACACATTTCTTGAAATTTTAGTGAGGGATCATCTTATTTATGCTACCGTCGTTCTAAGCAAATAATATGTAAATATGACAAACATCACATGCAAATCATAAAGTGACATGATATGGCCAATATCATCTTGCGCCTTTGATCTCCATCTTCGAGGCGCGGCATGATCACCTTCGTCACCGGCATGACACCATGATCTCCATCATCATGATCTCCATCATCGTGTCTTCATGAAGTTGTCTCGCCAACTATTACTTCTACTACCATGGCTAACGGTTAGCAATAAAGTAAAGTAATTACATGGCGTTTACATTGACTCGCAGGTCATACAATAAATTAGGACAACTCCTATGGCTCCTGCCGGTTGTCATACTCATCGACATGCAAGTCGTGATTCCTATTACAAGAACATGATCAATCTCATACATCACATATATCACATCACATAGCATACCCTGCAAAAACAAGTTAGACGTCCTCTAATTGTTGTTGCATGTTTTACGTGGCTGCTATGGGTTTCTAGGAAGAATGTTTCTTACCTACGCAAAAACCACAACGGTGATATGCCAATTGCTATTTACCCTTCATAGGACCCTCTTCGACGAATCCGATCCGACTAAAGTGGGAGAGACAGACACCCTCTAGCCACCTTATGCATCAAGTGCATGTCACTCGGTGGAACCAGTCTCACCTAAGCGTACGTGTAAGGTCGGTCCGGGCCGCTTCATCCCACAATGCCGCCGAATCAAGGTAAGACTAGTAACGGTAAGCAAATTGACCAAATCATCGCCCACAACTACTTGTGTTCTACTCATGCATAGAATCTACGCATAGACCTAGCTCATGATGCCACTGTTGGGGAACAAAGCAATAATTCAAAATTTTCCTACGTATCACCAAGATCAATCTAGGAGATGCTAGCAACGAGAGAGAGGGAGTGCATCTTCATACCCTTGAAGATCTCTAAGGGGAAGCGTTACAAGAACGCGGTTGATGGATTCGTACTCACGACGATTCAAATCGCGGAAGATCCGATCCAAGCGCCGAACGGACGGCGCCTCCACGTTCAACACACGTACAACCCGGGGACGTCTCCTCCTTCTTGATCCAGCAAGGGGAGAGGAGAAGTTGAGGGATAACTTTGGCAGCACGACGGCATGGTGGCGGTGGAGCTCGTGGTTCTCCGGCAGAGCATCGCTCAGCACTATGGAGGAGGAGGAGGGATTGGAGGAGGGGAGGGCTGCTCCTGGGAAGGGGTGCGGCTGCCCTCTCTCTCCCTCACTATATATAGGGGGAAGGGGGGAGGAGGAGGCGCCCTAGGGTTTCCCTATGGGAGGGGTGGTGGCCACAGGGGAAACCCTAGATGGGTTTGGGCGCCCCCACCCATAGGAAACTTGCCCCCCAAGCCGGGAGGGGCAGCTGCCCTAGGGGAGGCGCCCCCACCTCTCCAGGTTACGTGAGATGGGGTGGGAGGGGCGCGCATCTCCTTAGTGGGCTGGTGTGGCCCCTCCCCTTGGCCCATAAGGCCCCCCAACGCTTGCCGGGGCCTCCGAAACTCCTTTCGGTCACGCTGGTCGTCACCCGGTACTCCTAGAACAATTTCGGACTCCAATACCCTTCGTCCAATATATCGATCTTCACCTCCGGACCATTCCGGAGTTCCTCGTCACATCCGGGATCTCATCCGGGACTCCGAACAACCTTCGGTAACCACATACTATTCCCATTACAACTCTAGCCTCACCGAACCTTAAGTGTGTAGACCCTACGGGTTCGGAACCATGCAGACATGACCGATACACCTCTCCGGCCAATAACCAATAGCGGGATCTAGATACCCATATTGGCTCCCACATGTTCCACGATGATCTCACCGGATGAACCACGATGTCGGGGATTCAATCAATCCCGTATACAATTCCCTTTGTCCATCGGTATGTTACTTGCCCGAGATTCGATCGTTGGTATCCCATACCTCGTTCAATCTCGTTACCGGCAAGTCTCTTTACTCGTTCCGTAACGCATGATCCCGTGGCTAACTCCTTAGTCACATTGAGCTCATTATGATTATTACTTGAGCATAAGAAATCATATGACAATATCCATATATGTTCCTGTTATGAGAATAATCATGATGCCCTCATGTCCGTATTTTATTTTATCGACACCTCTACCTCTAAACGTGTGGACATATTTATCGTTATCGGCTTTCGCTTGAGGACAAGCGAGGTCTAAGCTTGGGGGAGTTGATACGTCCATTTTGCATCATGCTTTTATATCGATATTTATTGCATTATGGGCTGTTATTACACATTATGTCACAATACTTATGCCTATTATCTTTTATTTTACAAGGTTTACATAAGGAGGGAGAATGCCGGCAGCTGGAATTCTGGGCTGGAATAGGAGCAAATATTAGAGACCTATT
This sequence comes from Triticum aestivum, assembly GCF_018294505.1. Taxonomy (NCBI): domain Eukaryota; kingdom Viridiplantae; phylum Streptophyta; class Magnoliopsida; order Poales; family Poaceae; genus Triticum; species Triticum aestivum. The sequence goes on from NC_057805.1 coordinate 58,982,048, forward strand.
CTGCACAACTCCAAAAGTCCTGAAACTTCACGAAAGTTATTTTTGGAAATAATAAAAAATATTGAGCGGAAGAAATACGTCAGGGGGGCCTCCACCTGGCCACGAGGTGGGGGGCGCGCCCTACCCCCCTTGGCGCGCCCCCTGCCTCATGGGCCCCCTGTTGGCCCTCCGGTGCCCATCTTCTGCTATATGAAGTCTTTCGTCCAAAGAAAAATCATAAGCAAGCTTTCGGGACGAGACTCCGCCGCCATGAGGCAGAACCTTGGCGGAACCAATCTAGGGCTCCGGCATAGCTGTTCTGCCGGGGAGACTTCCCTCCGGGAGGGGGAAATCATCGCCATCGTCGTCACCAACGCTCCTCTCATCGGGAGAGGGCAATCTCCATCAACATCTTCACCAGCACCATCTCCTCTCAAACCCTAGTTCATCTCTTGTATCCAATTCTTGTCTCATAGTCTGGGATTGGTACCTGTAGGTTCCTAGTAGTGTTGATTACTCCTTGTAGTTGATGCTAGTTGTTTTATTTGGTGGAAGATCATATGTTCAGATCCTTTATGCATATTAATACTCCTCTGATTATGAACATGAATATGCTTTGTGAGTAGTTACGTTTGTTCCTGAGGACATGGGAGAAGTCTTGCCATTAGTAGTCATGTGAATTTGGTATTCGTTCGATATTTTGATGAGATGTATGTTGTCTATCCTCTAGTGGTGTTATGTGAACGTCGACTACATGACACTTCACCATTATTTGGGCCTAGAGGAAGGCATTGGGAAGTAATAAGTAGATGATGGGTTGCTAGAGTGACATAAGCTTAAACCCTAGTTTATGCGTTGCTTCGTAAGGGGCTGATTTGGATCCATATGTTTCATGCTATGGTTAGGTTTACCTTAATACTTTTGTTGTAGTTGCGGATGCTTGCAATAGAGGTTAATCATAAGTGGGATGCTTGTTCAAGTAAGAACAGCACCCAAGCACCGTCCACCCACATATCAAATTATCAAAGTACCGAACGCGAATCATATGAACGTGATGAAAACTAGCTTGACGATAATTCCCATGTGTCCTCGGGAGCGCTTTTCTCTATATAAGAGTTTGTCCAGGCTTGTCCTTTGCTACAAAAAGGATTGGGCCACCTTGCTGCACTTTATTTACTTTTGTTACTTGTTGCTCGTTACAAATTATCCTATCACAAAACTATCTGTTACCTATTATTTCAGTGCTTGCAGAGCATACCTTGCTGAAAACCGCTTATCATCTCCTTCTGCTCCTCGTTGGGTTCGACACTCTTACTTATCGAAAGGACTATGATAGATCCCCTATACTTGTGGGTCATCACCCCACCTAGGCACAACAGAGAGGTCAGCACGCCGGTCTAAATCCTATGGCGCAGGGGCCTGGGCCCATCGCCCATTGCACACCTGCACGTTGCGTGGGCGGACGGAAGCAGACCTAGCCTAGCAGGCGTTCCAGTCCAATCCGGCGCGCGTCGCTCAGTCGCTGACGTCACGAAGGCTTCGGGTGATACCACGACGCCGAGTGCCCATAACAGTTCCCGCGTAGTTGGTTAGTGCGTATAGGCCAGTGGCCAGATTCAGATCAAATACCAAGATCTCGTTAAGCGTGTTATTATGAAGTAACCGCGAACGCCGACCAGGGCCAGGCCCACCTCTCGCCTAGGTGGTCTCAACCTGCCATGTCGCTCCGCCACAAAGATCCACCCAGAGGGCCGTCGGGACAAAGGTCCTTTCAGCCCCCAATCCGTGAATCACTCGCGGGTGCTCCACGAGCCGACCCGACTTTAGTCACCACATGTATCATGTATAAAGTATATAGTATATAACCATGATCACCTCCCGAGTGATCACGTCCTGATAGTATAGCACAGCAGACGAACAAGAATGTAGGGCCAAAGATGGAATACTAGCATCCTATACTAAGCATGTAGGATTGCAGGTAAAGGTAACAACAGTAGTGGCAAAGACAGGATATGCAACAGAATAGGATTAACAGAAAGCAGTAGCATGCTACACTACTCTAATGCAAGCAGTATAGAGAAGAATAGGCGATATCTAGTGATCAAGGGGGGGGGGCTTGCCTGGTTGCTCTGGCAAGAAGGAGGGGTCGTCAACACCGTAGTCGTACTGGGTAGCAGCGGCGTCGGTCTCGGTGTCTAGCGAGAGAAGAGGGGGAAGAAACAATAAATATAATGCAAACAAATGCATGACGACGCATGACATGACAACGAGCAGTGTTAGGTGTGCCCTAACGCGGTAGTAGGTGATACCGGCGAAGGGGGGAACGTCCGGGAAAGTATCCCCGGTGTTTCGCGTTTTCGGACAGATGAACCGGAGGGGAAAAGTTGCGTGTTCGCTATGCTAGGGATGTGTGGTGGACGAACGGGCTACGTATTCGGATTCGTCTCGTCGTTCTGAGCAACTTTCATGTACAAAGTATTTTCATCCGAGCTATGGTTTATTTTATATTAATTCTAAAAGATATAATCATTTTTAGAATTTACTTAATTATTTTAAATCAACATTATCCAGAATAGTGTATGCTGATGTCATCATGACGTCAGCAATCAACAGGGCATTGACTGGGTCAATCTGACGTGTGGGTCCCGCCTGTCATTGACTGATTAATTAACTAACACTTAATTAGGTTAATTAGTGATTAGATTAATCTAATTATGATTAATTAGCTTAATTAATTTAGTTAATTAATTAAATTTATTTTTATTTATTTATTATTTTTTAAATCCTTTTTTATAAACTCGTTCTGCGGGTGGGCCCCCTGTGTCATAGGCAAGGGGGTCCTTAGCGGGCAAACGGGTTACAAGCATCGGGCGCAGGGGTGCCCGCACACCCGAGGCCACCAGGGGAGGAGCGCCGGCCACGGCGGCGGGCCGGAGCAAGGCGGCGCAGCAACGGGCGCCAGCAGGAGGGCATGCCAGCGAGCGGCTGCAGGCGGCGCGCGCGGGGAGTGGCGGCCATTGCGAGCGCGGAGGCGTGCAAGGATGGGCTGTGGGCGCGTGCGGGGAACGGCGGGCGCGGTCGGAGGCGCTGGCGACGGTGAGCGAGCAGCGAGGCGCGGCTCAGCGAAACGGCGAGGCCAGGTGGGGGCGGCGCGGCAGTCGGCTCGAGGCCATAGCCATGGCCGGTGGCAGCCTCGGATGGGTGGTCGCCGGCGGGTGCGGTCAAGGAAGCGTGAGGCGGTGTCGCGGCACGAGCAAGAGCTGGCAGGCGACGCGAGGACGGTGCCGGAGCGGAGCGAGAAGCGAGGCAGGGGCGGCAGCGGGCGGTGCGGCACGAGCGGGAGCCGAGCTGCGGCGCGGGCAGAAGCGGGCGGCGTGAGCGTCGGGCGTGCGACACGGTGAGTAGGGGAGAGAGGGGAGGGCGTGGCCGTGGGCAGTGCGGTGTGCGCGAGCGTTGCGCGCGGCCGGCGGGGCTAGCACGCAGGACGGAGGTTGCAGCAGCGGGGAGGCGCGGGCGAGGCGGATCTGAGGGGCTCACCGGG
>NC_057805.1:58987300-58992203 GCF_018294505.1 Triticum aestivum
CTCGCCAACTATTACTTCTACTACCATGGCTAACGGTTAGCAATAAAGTAAAGTAATTACATGGCGTTTACATTGACTCGCAGGTCATACAATAAATTAGGACAACTCCTATGGCTCCTGCCGGTTGTCATACTCATCGACATGCAAGTCGTGATTCCTATTACAAGAACATGATCAATCTCATACATCACATATATCACATCACATAGCATACCCTGCAAAAACAAGTTAGACGTCCTCTAATTGTTGTTGCATGTTTTACGTGGCTGCTATGGGTTTCTAGGAAGAATGTTTCTTACCTACGCAAAAACCACAACGGTGATATGCCAATTGCTATTTACCCTTCATAAGGACCCTCTTCGACGAATCCGATCCGACTAAAGTGGGAGAGACAGACACCCTCTAGCCACCTTATGCATCAAGTGCATGTCACTCGGTGGAACCAGTCTCACCTAAGCGTACGTGTAAGGTCGGTCCGGGCCGCTTCATCCCACAATGCCGCCGAATCAAGATAAGACTAGTAACGGTAAGCAAATTGACCAAATCATCGCCCACAACTACTTGTGTTCTACTCATGCATAGAATCTACGCATAGACCTAGCTCATGATGCCACTGTTGGGGAACAAAGCAATAATTCAAAATTTTCCTACGTATCACCAAGATCAATCTAGGAGATGCTAGCAACGAGAGAGAGGGAGTGCATCTTCATACCCTTGAAGATCTCTAAGGGGAAGCGTTACAAGAACGCGGTTGATGGATTCGTACTCACGACGATTCAAATCGCGGAAGATCCGATCCAAGCGCCGAACGGACGGCGCCTCCACGTTCAACACACGTACAACCCGGGGACGTCTCCTCCTTCTTGATCCAGCAAGGGGAGAGGAGAAGTTGAGGGATAACTTTGGCAGCACGACGGCATGGTGGCGGTGGAGCTCGTGGTTCTCCGGCAGAGCATCGCTCAGCACTATGGAGGAGGAGGAGGGATTGGAGGAGGGGAGGGCTGCTCCTGGGAAGGGGTGCGGCTGCCCTCTCTCTCCCTCACTATATATAGGGGGAAGGGGGGAGGAGGAGGCGCCCTAGGGTTTCCCTATGGGAGGGGTGGTGGCCACAGGGGAAACCCTAGATGGGTTTGGGCGCCCCCACCCATAGGAAACTTGCCCCCCAAGCCGGGAGGGGCAGCTGCCCTAGGGGAGGCGCCCCACCTCTCCAGGTTACGTGAGATGGGGTGGGAGGGGCGCGCATCTCCTTAGTGGGCTGGTGTGGCCCCTCCCCTTGGCCCATAAGGCCCCCCAACGCTTGCCGGGGCCTCCGAAACTCCTTTCGGTCACGCTGGTCGTCACCCGGTACTCCTAGAACAATTTCGGACTCCAATACCCTTCGTCCAATATATCGATCTTCACCTCCGGACCATTCCGGAGTTCCTCGTCACATCCGGGATCTCATCCGGGACTCCGAACAACCTTCGGTAACCACATACTATTCCCATTACAACTCTAGCCTCACCGAACCTTAAGTGTGTAGACCCTACGGGTTCGGAACAATGCAGACATGACCGATACACCTCTCCGGCCAATAACCAATAGCGGGATCTAGATACCCATATTGGCTCCCACATGTTCCACGATGATCTCACCGGATGAACCACGATGTCGGGGATTCAATCAATCCCGTATACAATTCCCTTTGTCCATCGGTATGTTACTTGCCCGAGATTCGATCGTTGGTATCCCATACCTCGTTCAATCTCGTTACCGGCAAGTCTCTTTACTCGTTCCGTAACGCATGATCCCGTGGCTAACTCCTTAGTCACATTGAGCTCATTATGATTATTACTTGAGCATAAGAAATCATATGACAATATCCATATATGTTCCTGTTATGAGAATAATCATGATGCCCTCATGTCCGTATTTTATTTTATCGACACCTCTACCTCTAAACGTGTGGACATATTTATCGTTATCGGCTTTCGCTTGAGGACAAGCAAGGTCTAAGCTTGGGGGAGTTGATACGTCCATTTTGCATCATGCTTTTATATCGATATTTATTGCATTATGGGCTGTTATTACACATTATGTCACAATACTTATGCCTATTATCTTTTATTTTACAAGGTTTACATAAGGAGGGAGAATGCCGGCAGCTGGAATTCTGGGCTGGAATAGGAGCAAATATTAGAGACCTATTCTGCACAACTCCAAAAGTCCTGAAACTTCACGAAAGTTATTTTTGGAAATAATAAAAAATATTGAGCGGAAGAAATACGTCAGGGGGGCCTCCACCTGGCCACGAGGTGGGGGGCGCGCCCTACCCCCCTTGGCGCGCCCCCTGCCTCATGGGCCCCCTGTTGGCCCTCCGGTGCCCATCTTCTGCTATATGAAGTCTTTCGTCCAAAGAAAAATCATAAGCAAGCTTTCGGGACGAGACTCCGCCGCCATGAGGCAGAACCTTGGCGGAACCAATCTAGGGCTCCGGCATAGCTGTTCTGCCGGGGAGACTTCCCTCCGGGAGGGGGAAATCATCGCCATCGTCGTCACCAACGCTCCTCTCATCGGGAGAGGGCAATCTCCATCAACATCTTCACCAGCACCATCTCCTCTCAAACCCTAGTTCATCTCTTGTATCCAATTCTTGTCTCATAGTCTGGGATTGGTACCTGTAGGTTCCTAGTAGTGTTGATTACTCCTTGTAGTTGATGCTAGTTGTTTTATTTGGTGGAAGATCATATGTTCAGATCCTTTATGCATATTAATACTCCTCTGATTATGAACATGAATATGCTTTGTGAGTAGTTACGTTTGTTCCTGAGGACATGGGAGAAGTCTTGCCATTAGTAGTCATGTGAATTTGGTATTCGTTCGATATTTTGATGAGATGTATGTTGTCTATCCTCTAGTGGTGTTATGTGAACGTCGACTACATGACACTTCACCATTATTTGGGCCTAGAGGAAGGCATTGGGAAGTAATAAGTAGATGATGGGTTGCTAGAGTGACATAAGCTTAAACCCTAGTTTATGCGTTGCTTCGTAAGGGGCTGATTTGGATCCATATGTTTCATGCTATGGTTAGGTTTACCTTAATACTTTTGTTGTAGTTGCGGATGCTTGCAATAGAGGTTAATCATAAGTGGGATGCTTGTTCAAGTAAGAACAGCACCCAAGCACCGTCCACCCACATATCAAATTATCAAAGTACCGAACGCGAATCATATGAACGTGATGAAAACTAGCTTGACGATAATTCCCATGTGTCCTCGGGAGCGCTTTTCTCTATATAAGAGTTTGTCCAGGCTTGTCCTTTGCTACAAAAAGGATTGGGCCACCTTGCTGCACTTTATTTACTTTTGTTACTTGTTGCTCGTTACAAATTATCCTATCACAAAACTATCTGTTACCTATTATTTCAGTGCTTGCAGAGCATACCTTGCTGAAAACCGCTTATCATCTCCTTCTGCTCCTCGTTGGGTTCGACACTCTTACTTATCGAAAGGACTATGATAGATCCCCTATACTTGTGGGTCATCACCCCACCTAGGCACAACAGAGAGGTCAGCACGCCGGTCTAAATCCTATGGCGCAGGGGCCTGGGCCCATCGCCCATTGCACACCTGCACGTTGCGTGGGCGCACGAAAGCAGACCTAGCCTAGCAGGCGTTCCAGTCCAATCCGGCGCGCGTCGCTCAGTCGCTGACGTCACGAAGACTTCGGGTGATACCACGACGCCGAGTGCCCATAAAAGTTCCCGCGTAGTTGGTTAGTGCGTATAGGCCAGTGGCCAGATTCAGATCAAATACCAAGATCTCGTTAAGCGTGTTATTATGAAGTAACCGCGAACGCCGACCAGGGCCAGGCCCACCTCTCGCCTAGGTGGTCTCAACCTGCCATGTCGCTCCGCCACAAAGATCCACCCAGAGGGCCGTCGGGACAAAGGTCCTTTCAGCCCCCAATCCGTGAATCACTCGCGGGTGCTCCACGAGCCGACCCGACTTTAGTCACCACATGTATCATGTATAAAGTATATAGTATATAACCATGATCACCTCCCGAGTGATCACGTCCCGATAGTATAGCACAGCAGACGAACAAGAATGTAGGGCCAAAGATGGAATACTAGCATCCTATACTAAGCATGTAGGATTGCAGGTAAAGGTAACAACAGTAGTGGCAAAGACAGGATATGCAACAGAATAGGATTAACAGAAAGCAGTAGCATGCTACACTACTCTAATGCAAGCAGTACAGAGAAGAATAGGCGATATCTAGTGATCAAGGGGGGGGGCTTGCCTGGTTGCTCTGGCAAGAAGGAGGGGTCGTCAACACCGTAGTCGTACTGGGTAGCAGCGGCGTCGGTCTCGGTGTCTAGCGAGAGAAGAGGGGGAAGAAACAATAAATATAATGCAAACAAATGCATGACGACGCATGACATGACAACGAGCAGTGTTAGGTGTGCCCTAACGCGGTAGTAGGTGATACCGGCGAAGGGGGGAACGTCCGGGAAAGTATCCCCGGTGTTTCGCGTTTTCGGACAGATGAACCGGAGGGGAAAAGTTGCGTGTTCGCTATGCTAGGGATGTGTGGTGGACGAACGGGCTACGTATTCGGATTCGTCTCGTCGTTCTGAGCAACTTTCATGTACAAAGTATTTTCATCCGAGCTATGGTTTATTTTATATTAATTCTAAAAGATTTAATCATTTTTAGAATTTACTTAATTATTTTAAATCAACATTATCCAGAATAGTGTATGCTGATGTCATCATGACGTCAGCAATCAACAGGGCATTGACTGGGTCAATCTGACGTGTGGGTCCCGCCTGTCATTGACTGATTAATTAACTAACACTTAATTAGGTTAATTAGTGATTAGATTAATCTAATTATGATTAATTAGCTTAATTAATT
>NC_057805.1:59292581-59367916 GCF_018294505.1 Triticum aestivum
CATGGGATATTCGGGACATCTTCAAGGAGTGTGGCAAATTAAAGAGGAGCTGCACCGAACCTGTAAAACGAGCTTTGGTAAGTAACACCCTTTCAATTACTTTCGTGTAGCCTCGTGTTCTTCGATGTGTATATGTTGTAGTTTCTGTTTCTCTCAAGCGTGGTGTTCTTCGATGTGTAATAAGAAGAGTCTTAATCGTCCTAATGCTTTCGTTTTTAGCTTGATGTAGGAAGTGGGTGTTCTCACCTTGTAGTCTGTTTTTATTTTTTTTTCTTTTGAATTCACTTCTCCGAGTTCTGTTTATCTGGCTTCTACTAAATGGGTCTAGGTTGCTCTGAGTATTGATCTAAAAAAGAAGTAACTTCATGTCAGGATGCAGTTGCTGCGAGGAGGGAAGTATGGTTAACCTCGAGATCATGTTTCCAAAATGAGGCTGGATTACACACAAGGTGCCAGTTCCTTAATGGTGCCGGATTAGAAACAAGGTGCAAATTCCCAGATGATGCTGGATTACACACAAACCAGGTGGAGTCGTCAGCTGTTCGTGTCCTCGTGGCATTAGTAAAGGCTGAAAGAAAGCGTGCAGCAGCCCTTGAGAATGTAGCTGAGTTCCTGAAGAAGCGAAAAGAGCAATCAGATGCTCTCTTCACCCAAGCCAAAGAAGAGATGGAAGAAGCCAGAAATAAGCTAGCAGAGGCAGAGCAGGCTAGGCGTCTCCTGCTATCTAAAATTGTTGTCAATACAAAATTTCCTTCATAATAGCTAGGTTCAAATGTTTATCCAGTCAGCATGCCTGTTGTGATGTTCGTGCATCTACTGATGTGGCACAAAATGTTTTTTGCGGGTCATGTAATAACAGCAATTACTTTCCAAACAATAACAGACAAAGCATTGGACATGGTATAGTCCACGCGCAAGCCCGACATTCCAAGTTCAACTTCCACATCAAACTCATGTTCACAAATATCTGCACATTCATACATAATGTCCACAACCATGATTCACTTCAAAGCCAAAAAAATGTGAGGAGAGTTATAAATAAAGAAAATCCTCTACTAGTTCCTGCTACCAGTGCAAGCACAACAAGTCAAGACCATGCGTAAATTAATTATATTTTAGTCATTTTTTGTGTTCTAAAATGCCTGCCGGCTCACGGAAGGACGTGTTGCCGGCACACGTGCGGATTCAATGAAGGCAGGCGGGGCAGTCTTAAGCTGGTTGCACGCGGCGAGGAGGCGTGCTCAGCCGGGCCTGCAGCGAGTGCGGCCCTCTTGGTCGGCGCGCCAGTTCAATGCCTGCGCTATGAGAGGTCGCATCCGTGTCAGAGCAATCACTCCCTCCAGTCCTTTTTTGTTTGGGTATAACAAAATCTCGTTTTCCATTCACATTTTACAAGTAAAATTCATGGACAAACTTTGACCCAAAGTATGATGGGGACTAGTAAACCAGAATGGAGGTAGTAGTTTTTTTTAATCAAAGAAGGGTTTCCCCTTCCGATTTTCATTACTGAAAACCAGCATCTAAATCTAAACCATAGTATTTGCCCTGGAACTACCAGGTTCAACATCTCGTAACATAAACCCATACAACCTCCATCGCAAAAAAAACCATACAACCATACGCCAAGGAGGTACGTAGTACTATGAATTCCATTTTCGCTCCATACCAATCGTTCTAAAAACTACTTACTACTTATAACGCGCTATTGAAAATCGGAACTCTTAACCCCGCTAAAAAATGATATTTTAAACGTGGCTACTTGATCTGTGGCAACTGGCGAACCACCGCGCTCCAAGTCGTTCACCTGTGGTCCCGACCATCAACTCCTACAGATCAAATTATCAAGCCAGCTGATTATTCCTACAAAGGTGCTCCACCACGTACCCGGTACCCGCGAATGCAGCAATCGTGCACCAAGGGTTTTAGGGTTTATTTGTTAACGTCGCCTTTACGTAACACTCATGTGTGCGAGACAGCGAGAGGCCGACTGTGTGCGTGCGCCTCTTCTCTTCATATATGTACTCCACTGTTTGTCTGGTGTCCAAAAAATTATAATAACTACTAGCAATGTGCCAATGCGTTGCCACACGATCAAAGTAGATTAATACATATTCACCGATTTGATAGAAAAAAATTCTAGTTTGGAAATACGTATATCACTAAAAATATGTTATGTTTCACTCAAATTATATTCCATTGGCGGTTTTGATGAGATAAGGGAGGAATGTTGTTGGTTTCAAGATTCGAGAAGTGGTATATGTCTAATTTCTACTCTTACTAGCAAGATGCCCGTGCGTTGCACGGAACATCAAGATCTTGTGGGAGAAAAGGATGAATGAGGGAAGGCCTTATCTGCAAATGTGGTGAAGAGTGCGGGTAAATTGCCATATTTTCCTTCCTATCCGTCAGATATAAATCGGACGACCTACATTGCAGGATGGCAGGCCCACCATCATCACCAACTCTATTTTTTATGCCTACTCTTATAAAAAGCATTGTCGGTGATGATCGTGTGCCTGCCATCCTGCAATATAGGCCGTTCGATCTATATCTGACGGATAGGAAGGAAACTATGGCAATTTTGCAAAAATATACCCACACCCCTCTCCACATTTGCAAATAAGGCCTTCCCTCGTTCATCCTTTTCCCCCACAAGATAAACTACTCATACAAATGCATCTTGATGTTCCGTGCAACGCATGGGCATCTTGCTAGTTGTTGCAAAAAGCCCATGTGTGTGTGAGAGAGAGGGAGAGTGGAGGAGGACGGAGTGCATGTGTGACAAAGACACAAGGAGTGTGTGTGCGATAGGTATCAGCTTAAAATGAGGCGATAGTGTGTGTGTGCACGATCGAGAGGGCGTGTCTCAAGAAGGGAAGAAAAATCTACATAGATACAAGGAGTGGGAGAGAGACATGTATGTGATGGTGGAAGCACGAGTGTGCGGGTGTATAAACCTATCTAGAGGCTAGCTAGTCGATAAATGTTTGTGAGAGAAATACGAGTCGGGGTGCGAAAGCGAGAGTTTTGTGTGTGTGAGAGAGAGACGGTAGTCGGGAAGGGGAGTGGAAGCAGGAGTTGTGTGTGTGTGTGTCTGTGTGAGAGAGAGAGGAGACAGTAGTCGGGGTTGTCTGATTGGTAAACAAATGAATAATGTCAGTCTGGGATGGAGACGAAAAGGAGACCGCAACAAATGTTGTGTCTACAGGAGAGAGAGAGAGAGAGAGTAATTTTAGTGGTATGAGTCATATGTAGAGACATATAGGTTGTGTGAGAGAATCCCATAGAGAGAAAGACAAAGTGAAAGACGAGTGGAGACTCTGTGTGTGGCGGTGAAAAGGAAAGCTTAGGTACCGAGTGATACCAGAGAACAGTAGAGACGTGAGAGATAATGAAAACTTTGTAATGTATAATGATAGGGAGAGTGTGACACTTCTCAAGGGAGACGTCGAAAGACCATGTTTGAGAGGATAGGAGAAACATGAAGTGAGCGTGCGGGTGAGCTGGAGAAAAGAGAGTGATAGCTACCTGAAGGAGCATGCATGCGAGAGAGATGGGCGTGAAAGGAGTGAACAAAAAAGGGATTCGAATATTTGAATTCGAGATGATGATACATGTAATCCATACTCGAACCAAAATTGATCTATCAAACATGCATACTCATATGAATTCACGCACATATATGTTATTTAATATGTAGATATTACTGATCCATACATTTCAGTAGAACATAATTTGGTTAAATTTTTTTGAATTCAACCTTAAGATTTCGAGATCGTTGTATTTGTAAATCATATTATACATATAAAGGAGCAGAATTCTTTGTTGTGCTTTTGAAAGTATATATAAAAAATGATGTATATAGAATGTAATTCCAATTGAAAATGGATCCCGCCCGGAAAAAAATAGAATACAAACGGGATTCGAATTGAGTTGGCACAGTAAACGTGCACTCTGCAAAATTTGAACGAAGCGGGGAAAGTCCCAGTAACCGCCCGAAACCAAAATCTGCGAGATGGAAATCACTACTGCCTATCCCTGCCACGCAAAGCCTATCTGCTGGATTTCTATAGGTTTCGATAGGGGTAGGTTTGTAATTTCACCCAAACGTGACGTAACCATAGGAATAGGATTTGTAGTGGCCTGCCCACTTGAATCCTATAAGAATAGCAAGGAAATGCGGGGAGCTGTGTCGCCTTTCATAGTTACACTGATATTAACAGTACTGCACCTTCACTTGAAGAGAGCTGGTATCCGAAGCCTTTCTAGCCGTACCGGTAATACTAGCACATATATTCCAACAAGTTCCACTTTGCTGATTTTACTCTGATGCTTAAGGTTTTCCCGTTATATCTACACTATGATCTGTGTAGCAGCTTTGTGTCGCACAAGCAGCAGTCCACTCTTGAAGCTAAACACTGCAATGACTTACAAAATTGGCACCAAGGCATTGAGTGCCATTCTGGATGCAATGAAACTCATACGCTCCCCACCTGTTGATTCTTGTTCAGAATATGATCCTAATGACTATTCTAACCTCGAGGAGTCAAAGGCGGATGGCCTGACCTGTTCACCCATCAAGGTGCCTGTTCTAATTTGGCAATGTTTTATTGATTGCGGGTATCTTGCATATGTTGTCTTGCATTTCTTCTACTTTGTTGCACCGCCATCTGCTTAGTTTACTCATCATATATGTCGAGATGCCATGCCCATCCATTATCAATACATATTCCATCTGTCATCATACCATGTTTTTCCACTCAAATGTTGTTCTTGTGCATCAGACATCAAAAAGGAAGAGGGTGATTGCCAAACCTGAAGGAGCACCAGCAAAGTCCTTGAAAAACGTGGTGGTGCCGGAGAAATCAGACAGCACCCCACTTATATTGGCTGTACAACCAGTGACACAAAACATAGGACCGACTCCAGCAGACTGTACCCATACTTCACTGGCCACACCACTAGCCCCACCACACAGGACCTGCACTCCAGCAAAAGGTATACCGATTTCATTTGCCATAGCACCAGCTGTACCACAGAAAAATCCCACTCCAGCAAAAAGTACAGCAAGTCCACCGGCCGAAGACCTATCCCAACTGCAGAGACGGCCAATTACTGCAGATTGGAACCCCATTCCATTTATTCCTAGTTTAAAAGACAATGCTTTCAATGTTGTTAGGGACTACGTGCATATATTCCCATCATGGGAAGATTATTGTGAAGACAAACACCATTTTCACATCTTCCTGTCCAACTTACGTGTAAGTGCTATTATTCATGGTTATTATTTTCCTGTTTTCTGCTGATTGAACACATCAATGATTTACATTACATTGTTGTAACTAGGCGAGGGTCAATCTGGATAGTCATGACGAGCAAAGCTTGCTTGTGCTTTTCAAGGAAGCATTGCAGTAGTATCGGTGTTACCTGAGGAAATCACACTTTGATGGCAAGTCTATAAACGAATTTCCGGTGAAGTCTCCTGTGCTAAATTTAGAAGACATTGAATGGAAAAACCTTGTTATGCACTGGTCTCGTTCCCAGGATGAGGTACTGTCTATGAAATCACATGACAATTTGAACTTCTACTTTTCTGCATGTGCCTTACGGATCTTTTTTGCAGGAAATCTGTTCGAAGAAGAATTCCGGTTTGACAAGAACGACAGGATATCGCAAATATGCTGCCCGCTGCTTTGCTCTTGTTAGTACCTGTTGTCCTGTATCACTGTACTTGCATACATACTTGGTTCATTATGTGACAGCTGTATGCATGATAGCTTGCTTATCAATTGTTTGCTCCAAATTATCTGATCTGTATGAATGGTTACATTCGTGTAGAATATATCCAATCCCAATGTTTTTTTAGCTCTGCATTGTTCTTGTAAGTACATGTTGTCCTTTATCAGTGTACTTATAATGACAGGTAGTTGTTCATGTACCATCACTCTGCAGCTTATTTTCCTTTGCCCTCCATTTTCTACACATCAGATCTATATTTACTCTTACCATAAGGTTGGTACTGAAGAAGTTTAGCTGTGCATTACTCTTGGCTGTACCTTTTGCCTGTATCGCTGCACTTACATTTATAGCTACTTGGTTATGTAGCATCACTCTTCATCTTATCTTAAATATTCTCCATTTTTTCGTATATTATCACATCTATATTTACTCTTAACAAAATGTAGAATAAAGGCAATGCTTTTGAAGAAGATTCTGTGGTAAACTTCTTGAATTGCCCCCCCCCCATCAGCATGAATAACGCCTTTATAGAGCCTGTCTTCACCAATAATGTAAGTTTGTCCATCTCAAGCCTTCAAACTTTGTTGTATATATTTGGTTAGGCATGACTGCAATAGCTGTTTATTTTTGGTGTTTGCGTCAAATTGCTTGTTTAAAGTTTATTATGTAGTTCATAAACAAAAGTTTGTCCTTTCTCAATTTAAGTTTTCAGTTGTACAACCAAGTTCCTTCTTCATACCATGTAAATTAAACTATACAGAGCAAGTGATCTTCTTTTGCACTGCATGTATGCTTCTGTTCTTCATCCGTAATCCAGTGGTGTGGTGAACCTAGCCACTACAGCACAATGTCATATTTTGCAATGTCTTAACTATGAACAATGTCATATCATTCTACTATTATTTAAACGGTCTCTTTATTTGCCAATCTGAAATGGTATAAATTGACAACACACTAACCATTGATACTTATGAGTTCTTGATCTGTAATCCAGTGGTGTCATGAAGCTGCCAACTCCTTCACAATGTCATTTCCTGCCATGTCTTGACCTGAACAATACCATATTGTGTTAATGCAATTTTAAACTGTGTCACTTTATTCGTCAGTAAGAAATGTGATGAATTGTCAGCACTCATACTTTTATGTGCAAAACTTGTCATCTATCTGCTTGTTTATCTTTCAGAGTGAGGAAGATATAAGTGTTGAACAAGCGCAGTCTCATCATCTTGCTCAGCTGCTTGCGCTGCAGCTCCCCAGCAGGGCTAACCTTTCTTGAACTCTATTGAAGTGCTGTCGGTTTTGTATATTATTTTGTCGGCGTGTTTATTTGCACTGGTGGCGATCTTTGATGCCCAGTGTATGTAATCTCCTGTCGGCTTGTGCTTTATTATCATAGTGGCGAACTTTGATGACCAGTGGATGCAATATGCCGTAATTTCTTTATTGTATAGTCTAGGTTTTTTCTTATTCACGATGCTGCAGTTATTTTACTGTATATATATCCTGTCTTCGCAGTAAACCGGCCAAACCGTAAAATTACGGTACATAATCGGGCCGTCATGCAATCACGATGTAGGTTGGGCCTGAAACGTGCCGAACAGCTCACGGGCCGGCAGCAGCCCGAAATGAACCCCGACCCATGATTGTGCGAATCAAATCACGGGCTTTTAACAGGCCAAAATTGTCTCGGTCCTTGTTTGGCCCAATCAGATATCGGCTGCGAGCAGGCCGGATGCTAACCGGGCTGTAGTTAGGCCCAACTATATGACGGGCTTTTAACAGGCCCAAATTAATATAGGGCCGAAATGTTAAACGGGCCCTTAACAGGCCAAAACTAATATTAGGCCGAATTACTAAGTGGGCCTTTAGCAAGTGGGCCGAAAAGCATAGTGTCCAGTTGACGGGCCGGATCTGATATGGGCCATAATTGAGTCCAAAGCCTCTTAAAGGGCCGGACCTGATCTGGGCCGTAATTTGGCCCAGAACGTGGTAGGCTTTTAACGGGCCGGATCTCATATGGGCTACTATCAGGCCCGGAGTGTGGCAGGGACCGGATCAAATATGGGCCAGCATTTGGCCCAAAACATAGTAGCCAGTTAATGGGTCGGCCTACTAGGGTCCTCAAAATCTTGTGGGCCTACAGCTGGGCCAGCCCATTAATGTCGGCGAAATCTCGTGGGCCTTTAGCTGGGCCGGCCCATTATGATCCGCAAGAATCTTGTGGGCCTTTACCTAGGCCGGCCCATTATGGCACACAAAAATCTTGTGGGCCTTTACCTGGGCCGGCCCATTATGGCCCGCAAAATCTTGTGGGCCTTTAGCTGGGCTAGCCCATTATGGTCCACAAAATCTCGTGGGCCTTTAGCTGGGCCGGCCCATTATGGTCCGCAAAATCTTGTGGGCCTTCAGTTGGGCCGGCCCATTTAAACTTGATGGGCCGGTCCACGTGTCAACATATCATAGGCGCGTCTCGCCCATTGGATGAGTGACACCTGTGCCAACGCGGACCTGACACGTGTCTCCTCCGGCCAATGATGATTTTACACGTGGAAAATCCCCATTGGTCGGGGCTGTTAACGGGTTATCGGATCCAAAACCCGACCCGATAGCTTAACGGCGTTCCGTTACGGTGGATGCCACGTGTCGGTCACCCTTGACGAAAGCACTTCTGTGACGCGCGATTTATCGTCATGGAAGTGGACACTTCTGTGATGATAATTTTGGTAATGTCATGGAACACTTCTACGACAGCACAGGTATGACTATCTTGATTCTGTCATAAATTTTTCATGGATGTACATGCATGACAAAAAACGCGACCTACTGTGACAAACACGTATCATCACGGAAGTGTATTTTTTTGTAGTGGTAGATTCACTCATTTTGCTCCGTATGTAGTCACTTGTTGAAATCTCTAGAAAGACGAATAGAATATTTAGGAACGGAGGGAGTACACATACGAAGCAAAATGAGTGAATCTACACTCTAAAGTATGCCTGTTTAAAATTTGTAAAAAGACAAATATTTAGGAACGAAGGAGTATAATTTTGTGCATGGCACATGGACCCGGATGATGAAGAGGCTTCTGGCAATGCTATCAAGCTTCCATCATTTGTTTACATAATTGACGTACTATACAAATAATTTTCCAGCAACATGAAATCGTACAATGGTGTGAGCTTTCGCGTGTCTTGCCATCGATGCTCTAGCGGAAACAATAAAAAACTAACTTCCTTGCTAATGCATGTCAATTATTAGCAGATCAGAGCTAATAATTACATCACAACTGAAGACAGAGTTGTGAGAAGGTGTTAAATTAAAATTGATCCATGCTTTCATTGGCAGCAACGTCCCCCCAGCTCTGTCTAAATCAACAAGGCATGTTGGGAAAATAAGTAGCTGTCTGGAGCATGCAACATTCCGATCATTTTGGGCAGTTCCACTAAAATAGAGCTGAGCGTCCCTGTTCCAAAGATATTAAGTGTGATTACGATAATAGAGGACTGCTGATGAAACAATAAACACACAAATAGAAGCCGGTCACCTTTGCAGTCTCTCTTAAGACTAACTAGTTGGAGAAGATTAGGCTCGGAGTTGGATGAGGAGGATAGAGCAAAACCAATCTCCCTTTGTGCAGTCGCACTGAAATGTAGAGATGTTGCCCGTGTGACATTTTAGTACAACTGCACAAAACACTCTTAAGAAAAAAGTGATTTGTGCAGTTCACCAAAAGGTCACAATAGCAACAAGTAGAAAGGAAACAATTACTGGCCAATAACAGTTGATGACACATGCGACGACAAAAAAGAAGCATATTCCTTGTACTAAGGGAAGATAACAACACGGTTGTGTTTGTCTAAAACGGTGTGAGGACGAGAATGCAATATGGAAAGTACGCCGGACGAGCTACGTTTTGGGCAAAGAACTATGGAAGATCCACATGCAGCGACGTGGGAAGACGGGCAGTGGAGCAAGGCCGGAGGGATACCTGGAGGTCGTCGGGATGTAACTAGGTGAGCAGCGGCGGGCGGAATCTGCGAGCAGGTGGCATAGGCCCTACCGCGCCGGAGCTTGGTCAGAGAGAACGGCGTGTACCGCAGATCGGGACGTGCTGCCTTGGTGCCGTCAAACGGAGAAACGATGCACTTCCTCCCTTTCCCCCGGCAGACGGGATGCGGCCGGATCAGTGACCAACGGTGAGAGAGAGAGGCCACCGCACTCCCTTTCCCCCGGCGGACGGGATGCGGCCGGATCAGTGACCAACGGTGAGAGAGAGAGAGGCCACCGCACTCCCTTTCCCCCGGCGGACGGGATGCGGCCGGATCAGTGACCAACGGTGAGAGAGAGAGAGGCCACCGCAGCCTTGTGTGAGATACTCTGAAGAGCGACAAACCAGGCAGGCAGGCTCCATTGTATATAGTGAGCGGACTACCTTTTTCTCCATAAAAATCGTTTTATATTCTATGTACGTGCCATTGAGCGCTATAACTTTATTTAAAAATAACGCGGCAACTCGTCAAGTCGAACTTTGTTTCGTGCACGCGTGGTACACGACCTCCCTAGGTAAACAACCGCTACAGACGTTCAAATTAGCACGTGGGCTGCCATTTCGTAAAGAAATGAGCTCCACCGTGTACCCGCGCGGGTGTGGCTGGGCACGAAGCGTGAGTACGTGCACAGTGCACCTATTCTCTTCTTGTATACGTACACCACCTACGTGGGGTTGTGTGAGAGAGATACAAACCTAGAGAGATATAGTGTGTGGGTTCTTGAGAGATTTTTGGGGGGTCAATCAAAAAATGTAACATATGCAATGTGTGTGAAATAGAGTCCTGGATATAACATATATATAGAGGGGGCGATCCACGAGAAGAGAGTGGAGGTATCATCGGCTTGAGGTGTCCATAGAATCGAAGAGAGGGATGATGTGTGTGTCTGTGTGTGTCCACGCGCGATCGATAAAGAGTGCCATCGAATTTGTGTGTGCCCACGTCAAAGATATAGAGTGGTTGGCCTACTCGAACGTGAGATGGGACATGTGCAGTTTGTCTCTGTGGCATGGATACCTACCTGCAGCGCTCGACTATCGGTGTGTGGTCGGGAAGAGGGAGGCCCAATTAACTATAGAGGTACAATGGCTAGTATATGTGTGGAGGAGGAGAGAGGCCTACCTCATGTATTAAGGAGATTGATCTGAAGGAAATATGCCCTAGAGGCAATAATAATAAAGTTATTATTTATTTCCTTATATCATGATAAATGTTTATTATTCATGCTAGAGTTGTATTAACCGGAAACATAATACTTGTGTGAATACATAGACAAACAGAGTGTCACTAGTATGCCTCTACTTGACTAGCTCGTTGATCAAAGATGGTTATGTTTCCTAGCCATAGACATGAGTTGTCATTTGATTAACGGGATCACATCATTAGGAGAATGATGTGATTGACTTGACCCATTCCGTTAGCTTAGCACTCGATCGTTTAGTATGTTGCTATTGCTTTCTTCATGACTTATACATGTTCCTATGACTATGAGATTATGCAACTCCCGTTTACCGGAGGAACACTTTGTGTGCTACCAAACGTCACAACGTAACTGGGTGATTATAAAGGTGCTCTACAGGTGTCTCCAAAGGTACTTGTTGGGTTGGCGTATTTCGAGATTAGGATTTGTCACTCCGATTGTCGGAGAGGTATCTCTGGGCCCACTCAGTAATACACATCACTATAAGCCTTGCAAGCATTGTAACTAATGAGTTAGTTATGGGATGATGTATTACGGAATGAGTAAAGAGACTTGCCGGTAACGAGATTGAACTAGGTATCGAGATACCGACGATCGAATCTCGGGCAAGTAACATACCGATGACAAAGGGAACAACGTATGTTGTTATGCGGTATGACCGATAAAGATCTTCGTAGAATACGTGGGAGCCAATATGAGCATCCAGGTTCCGCTATTGGTTATTGACCGGAGAGGTGTCTCAGTCATGTCTACATAGTTCTCGAACCCGTAGGGTCCCCACGCTTAACGTTACGATGACAGTTATATTATGAGTTTATATGTTTTGATGTACCGAAGGTTGTTCGGACTCCCGGATGTGATCACGGACATAACGAGGAGTCTCGAAATGGTCGAGACATCAAGATTGATATATTGGAAGCCTATGTTTGGATATCGCAAGTGTTCCGGGTGAAATCGGGATTTTTCCGGAGTACCGGGAGGTTACCGGAATCCCCCCCCCCCGGTAACTTAATGGGCCTTAGTGGGCCCAGGTGGAAGAGAGGAGAGGAGGCCAGGGCAGGGCCGCACGCCCCTCGCCCCAGTCCGAATAGGACAAGGAGAGGGGGGCGGCGCCCCCCCTTTCCTTCCTCCCCTCCACCTCTTCCCCCTCTATCTCCTAGTCCAACATGGAAAAGGGGGGAGTCCTACTCCCGGTAGGAGTAGGACCCCTCCTGGCGCGCCTCTCCCCTTTGGCCGGCCGAACCCCCCTTGCTCCTTTATATACGGGGGCAGGGGGCACCTCTAGACACACAATTGATCATTGATCTCTTAGCCGTGTGCGGTGCCCCCCTCCACCATATTACACCTTGATAATATCATAGCGGTGCTTAGGCGAAGCCCTGCGTCGATAGAACATCATCATTGTCACCACGTCGTTGTGCTGATGAAACTCTCCCTCAACACTTGGCTGGATCAGAGTTCGAGGGACGTCATCGAGCTGAACGTGTGCTGAACTCGGAGGTGCCGTGCGTTCGGTACATGATCGGTCGGATCGTGAAGACGTATGACTACATCAACCGCGTTGTGTTAACGCTTCCGCTTTCGGTCTACGAGGGTACGTGGACAACACTCTCCCCTCTCGTTGCTATGCATCACCATGATCTTGCGTGTGCATAGGAAATTTTTGGAAATTACTACGTTCCCCATCACGATCTGCCTCATGTATTAATGGAGATCGATCGGCATCCATGCATATGTGCAGGAGAGGAATAAGGTTGGGAGAGAGACAGAGCTAGAGTGTTGGAGGGGGTAGTAGTGGAGTTGCTTCTAACAAATGGTGGGATAGGCTTGCTAGACAAACGGAGGGCACGCCCGCAATATCAATAAGAGAGGAGATGGTTGCTTGTTGTCTGTGCACGTGCGTGTGAGAGACGGGTCAGGAGGCATGCACGATTGATGAGGGGGGACGATGTGGCTGTGGTAAGCAGACGTAACTACATAGAAAGATCAATCACCCTTTGTTAGAGAAAGGAGAGACATAACTTCTGAGGTACGTCGATCGATGGGGGGGTAGTTAAAGTTGATCTAGGTATATGTTGGGAGATCGATCGGTATACATGCATGTGTGTGTTAGAAGCAAATGAGGCACGCGGATAAGGATAGAGAGAGAGGGATGCATGTAGGAGGTGGTACGAGAGGCATACTATATCGAGGGGGGGAGTGTGCGAGTACGAGAACAATGAAAAGAGTGGTGGGAGTGAGGCATGGACGGTGACAAGAGAAGAGGGGAAGCTTGTGTTTGTGCTAGGCACACCTGGCTAGAGAGGCATATCGATCGATGTGTGCCGTAAAGAAGGAGCTGGGGGGCCTACACACACCGTGGGTGAACGACCTAAAGTGAAAAGAGGAATTTGCGCGATGGAGCTAGAGAATGCTGAGGGAGGGTGAGAGGGATGCGGGCGTGTGCATGCACAAGAGAAAGTTAGCGCTAGCTACAAAGATAAGAGGGTTGTGTGGGTGTAAAGACGAATAGATATCATATATACTTCATTATAAAAAGCAAATTCGGATATTTGAAGAATTTATCATAGTGTTTCAAACCGACGCATGTGTGAATATATATAACGGTGATACACATGGTGTGGTTATGAACATGTTATACTACATTTAATATATTTTATCTCTACTCTTATAAAAAAGGAGTTGTTGATGATGGTGTGCCTACCATCCTGCACTATAGGCCGTCCGATTTATATCTGGCGGATAGCAAGGAAACTATGATGGTTGAAGTTGGCAACAATCATGATTTTAGATTCTTATTGAAATAGAGAAACGAATTCAAATTTAGTTAGAATTGCAGAGGTAGTATAGACATTTGGAATGCACTAAAATGTTGGTATGAGTAGGTTACATGCATTATACAGCAAGCGAAAAAATTTAATCGGACATAACATGGATTCATACTCCCTCCTTCCATCTATATAGGGTGTAATGAGATTTTTAAGACCGCCTTTGACTATTGACAAGATTAATAGTACATGACATGCACAATGTGAAAATTATATCATTGAAAGAACCTTTCACAAATGAATTTAACGGTGTGCTTTGTGTAAGTTGCATGTCATATATCATTGCTCTAATATTTGGTCAAAGTTAGCATCGAAAAACGCATTAGGCCCTATATAGATGGAAGGAGGGAGTAGCTTTGAATAGCATTTGTATAGTAAAACGGGGCAAGACTCTCTCTTTGTGTGGTGTGAATAGTTTTATTTTTTTGTTTTCTTTTTTGTTGAGGGAAGTGCGAATTGATTTGGTACGTACAAGTACAATATTACTACACGTTAGGCTTGTCCTTAAAATTCAACCCGCGTCTTGTTATATCCCGAAAATTCAGATATCGTGCTCCCAAAACTAGCGCCTTCACAACCCGCGCCTTGCTATCCCGAAATTACAACGCGTGCGAAAACTCCCTCCACCTGCCAAATCCCGACACGCGAAATCCCCCTTCTAACCCTGAGCTGATAGGGTCACTGGTTCAAATCGGTGGGGGGTACTTTTGTAACACACCCTACATTTTGGACAAGCGCGTCCCTAAGTCATGCTTCACCCCCTCCCATTGCCCCCTTTTCGCCATTCAAAATCCCAGGCCGCCATAACCTCTCCGCTCCAGCCGCGAAACCCCACCCTCCTCCGTCCGCCACGTCACCGCTGCCCAGCCAGAGCCTCTTCCCCGACGACATCGTCCACCGCAATAGCTCAACGTTCCTCGTCCACCTCCCCGCATGAGGATCCGTCGTCCATCTCGCCGTCCTGCCGGTTCAGCCGCCCCGTCCTCCACCTCCAAGGAGCTGCTCCGACGATCGCTTCGTCTATCGCGGCTACTCCATCCCCATAGTGCCGCCTTAACCTGCTCCACCGGAACCGCAACATCATCACCGACTCCTCGGACGAAGCCGAGGCCTACTCGGCGCCACCAAAGAGGTTGTACACTCATCGCATCGCACCTTCTCCTTAACTCGACCTCCCGGCGCCAACGGTGCTCCATCCCGTACCCCCATGGAGCGGCTACCTTGAAGCCGGCGCCGCGGGCGACATCTCCACGGCGGCTCTCCCCCAGTGCGAGGCCCCTTCGGCGGCGGCGTCCATACCAGCCGGATCTGCTGCTGCTGCTCCGGCTCTCGCTCGCTCACTCGCGCTGCTGCTGCTGCTCTCCCCCTCGCTCGTGCTGCTGCTCTGCTCCGATTAAGCCACACTTCAGTCGACTGAATCGACTTTTGGGTCAGTTGATTTTCAGGGGTTGGGGGGCTCGCCGGAGTTAAGGAAGAACCACCCGCAGCAGGGACGGGGGCTTGCCGGAGAGGTACCCCACTATCTATCTTAGGGTTCAAGGTGGGGGCGGGGGGCCTAGAGGGCTGGTCGGGGCGGCGGTGGCGAGTTGTTTCGGGGCGGCGAGGTGGCGCTGGGGCCGGCGGTTCGGCCGGTGGTGGCTGGCGGCTCAGGGGGGTGCAGGTTGAAGATGAACTGCAGGCCCTCCCTAAACTACATGTCAAGTGCCTCTCTGCTACCATTGCGTTCAGTTTCGACAGTAGCATTCAGATTCCACAGTAAATTTCAGTTTCGACAGTTAAGTTCAGAGTCAACAGTTTTTGCCTCATCTGTTGTAGTCAGGTGGTTTTTGGTGATGTTAATTTTACATCCATTTTACATCATCTATTGGAGATGCTATTAAAATCCCACTTGAGATTGACGATGTCTGTCTTGTGCTGCTTCAGCCTTGACGTCTTACGGCTCACCGGAGCTGCTCCAACGATAGAACGATCCATCACAACAGAGCAGTGCCCTGGACGCCGTCTACAGATTCCTCAGATCTCCCTCCACACCTCCGACAGCCACCTCTGCCTCAACTGCTTCAGCGACCAACCCAATGATGCTGAGGTCGACACGGCTACGGCAAAGAGGTTGTACACTTGTTGCATCACTTATTACTATACATTCACGTCGATCCATTAGGGCTATTTTGGTTCAACGGAAAAACGTCGATCCACTGGTTGTTACCATCACTCTAAATTTCTGCATGCTCTCCTTACATAATCTCACCATATTTTTTTCGTATGCATGTCAGATATTGTACACAGTCATGCTGAACATGTAGGGAAAAAGAGAAGAGTTTTGCGCGGCAATACAATGTCATGCAGACATCGCTCCATGGTGGGTTCAATGGCAAACCCTCCCCACCCCTCTCCAGATTGTAATCCAGAGGAAGATATCTGTTCTGAGGCGGATTCAGACGCCGCTGACCACTCCTATTTACCCCCCAAGGTGTTTGCTCTACCTTGGCATTATGATGTTAGTCATATCATGCATATGTTGCCTTGCAGTGCCTACTTTTGACATCATATATGTCATCTTCTTGTTTAGTTTCTATATCATATATGGGAATTATGCAGTCTCATGTCTTTTAGCCAGCCATAATATATGTGAAATGTGCAATGCCATCCTGTTTAACCAGGCATCATATATTTGAATGATATCTTGCCCATCCTTTTCTTCATTACATTTCCATTTGTCGACAATGTTTTTACATTAAACTACTCTTCCTGTGAATCAGCCATTTGGGTGGGAGATGGAAAAATCTGGAGTGAAAACAAGGTCTTCAGAGTAGACAGGGCTACCTGTCGAAGCAGATCTCTTGTTGGGTCCCGATAGCTCCTCAGAGATGGATTCAGAGACAGATGCCCAGTCCTATTCCCCCACTAAGGTGTATGCTCTAACTTGGCACGGTTATACTGCTCATATCATGCATACGGTGTCTTGCATTGCATAGTTTAGACATCATATACACAATATTCAACACCATGTTCTTAGTTCAGACATCATATCGAATGCCCTCTGTTTAGCATATAAATCACATATGTGAATTAAATGATGCGATCATGATTACTTAGATAACATGTAGGTGAATTATGTCATGCGATCCTGTTTAGTTATTCATCATATCTTTGAATTATGTTATGCTATGCTATCCAGTTTAGATAGACATCGTATATGTGAAATTATGTCATGCTATCCGTTTTAGTTAAACAATATACATGTCAACTATTTCATGCCCTCTTTTTTCCACACTATCTATTGCATCTGTCTCTCATACAATGTCTGTACATTCAACTATGTTTCCTGTTTATCAGCCATTTGAATTGGAGCGGGTGATGCCAGTATCTAGCGGACTAAAAACACGGTCTTCAAATAAAACAGTGCTACCTCTTGGTGGAGATAGCACCCCGGTTGTACATGCACAAGAACCAGCCCTACCACACATAACCCAAACTCTCGCAGATTGTACCCCTACTGCGATGGACAGAGAACCAGCTTCACCCAATCTAACCCCAACCCCAGCCGATAGTAACCCAGTTCCTGTTGACACAGCACCATCTCCACCATAGAGCTCCCAAACAAGAGCAGTTAGTAAGGCAGCTCCAGTGCCCAAAGGGCCAGTACTATCACGGCGAACCCCAACTCCACCAGTTAGTACGCCTATTCCTGTGGAGGAAGCACAACCAGCTAGTCGTAGTTTAGCATCTATCGCATTTGATGTTGTTAAATCATATGTGCGTATCTTCCCATCTTGGAAATATTATACTGAAGATGAAGGAAAATGCCAGTTGCAGGTGTTTGTCCAGGAGTTATGTGTAAGTAATGTTATTCATGGCAATTACTTTGCTTCGTCCCATACATCCTACCTCCATGATGGTTATAATACAGCAAATTTTCCCATTTTTCTCTATAGAGAAGGACCGATTTGGAAACTCAGTATGAGGTAACCTGTGCTAATACCTCTGCTATCTTCAAGAATGGTTGGTGGCAGTATCGGAATTACCTGAAGAAAACGTACTTCACCGGCAAAGAAACTCATCAAATTCCCTTACGTTCTCCTGAGACACATTTACTGGACGATGACTGGGAACGCCTTGTTCTGTATTGGTCCCGAACCAAGAATGTGGTAAGGTCTATGAGCTCATTTTCTATTTTTTTTAGTATTATATTCTTGCGTCTTACTATACTCTGTTCATGTAGAACAAGTGCCTAAACCTGAAGAACAACTGTTCTAATTTAAGATTCCATTGCTATCATAGTTCAAAAAAACGCTAGGCGTTAATTGTGTGTTTTGCCACCGCCTTGCGCTTTACTGACCAAAGCACATGCTTATGTCCAGTTATGCGTAGCTATGCGCAATGCGTTTTGCCAACGCCTAGAGCCTAGGCGCGCTTAAGCGCTCGCTTAGGCGCGCATTTTTTAACTATGATTGCTTTGCTCTTGTATCACTGTATTTACTCATACAAACTTATTTTTAAATTGAAGGATCCAATCGAAACTCCAATGGCACAGCAGGTACGTTCACGCATGTTTCTTTAACAGATTTGCTCTTATCGATAGCTCTGTTGATTTCAATTTCAATTGTGTATACAGTTGACTTTCATATCATGCACATTACTAGCATCGTAACAGAGCCAATAGTGTTGTCGTACATGTAGACCCGTGGTACCCATCTGAAATCTTGTTGTGCCGTGTAGTTTCCCACGCTTTGTATTCTTTCACTACTGCTTTGTCTTGAACTGATATGATTTGAACCGTGTCTCTATTTTGATTTGGCAAGACAATGCAGTGACCATAGGACATAGATATATGTTTGTTTGATGCTTTTATTATGTACTAGTACTTGGCAATAGAAGACTTGGTAGTTTAATCCTGCCCACCTTACTAATGAACTGGTTCACCGAAATGAGTTTCATATACTAGTACATGCTAAACTTGTTATGTGTCTGCTTGTTTCTTCTTTTAGAATGCTGACAGAATATTGGGGAAGAGTGCCTTATTAAGCAATGGTAAAGGAAGTAATGCAGATAAGGTTCAGGATAGTGACACATCCTTGTTGGTCTCCAACAAAGCTGATAAAACAGCTAAGGAAGACTATCTTGAAGACAGCGAGACAACCCCAAAGTCTTGTCTTGGTTTAGTGTTCGAGTTACTGGCCACTACCGCTTGCACAAGCTATTCAAACTCACTGTCTGAATCAGTTCGGTTTCTTGAGTCTCAACTACAAGCTGAAAGACATCGATCAACTGTGCTGCGACAAGAAGCGGAAGGACTGCGGAAGTCCCTGGAGCATTCAGATGCATACTTTCTGGTGCAACAGCAAGCGTTGGAGGATTTTAGCGCCAAACAGGACAAAGCTAATCAGCTTGCTAAGCTTATTGCCAGCATGGTGGATACCCAGGATAACGTTTCTTGAGCTCTTCTGAAGTTGTTTCAGTTATGCTCTTGTTTTGCTGCCGCGTTTATTTGCACTGGTGGCCAATTTTGACGGCCAGTGTATGTAATGTGCTGCTTTGTTCCCTATACTTGCACTAGTGGTGAACTTTGATGCCCAGTGGATGTAATATGTGTAATAGCGGTAATAGGCTAGCATTAATTGCTTGCTTATTTATTTCCTTATTGTCTTGTTTAGTTGTTTGCTTGTAGTCACTGCAGTTCTTTTTCTGTTTTTTCTAGTGGCCACAATAGCCTTTTTTTGGTAACTAGGCCAAAATAATCGTGGCAACACACGGACTGTTGTAACCATGGGCCTCCGTCCGGCCGTAGGATCCATCGGCCTTCTATACGGGCCTTAGGGTCCATGGGCCCTCTACGGGCCGTAGGGTCCATGGGCCTTCTACGGGCTGTACGATCCATGGGCCTTCTACGGGTCGTACTATCCATGAGCCTCATACGGGCCGTAGGATCCATGGGCCTTCTACGGGGCGTATCATCATTTCGCCAATCATGGGCCGTACTATTCGTGGACCATAACAGGCCGTTAATAGGCCGTATTTGATAACTCTATGAAAACAGCCCAACGGGTTTTTTTTCACATGAAAATGGCCCAACGTATTAACGGTCCGCAAACGGGCTGACTGTAACGACGGGCTGAATTTGGCCCACAAGCAGAAAATGACAGTAACGGGCCGTATGTAACCGAATGCTGCAAATGAGCCCAAGAATCAATGGGCCCTTAGAAGGCCGAAAGATAACTTGGGCTGGAAACGGCCCAATGGAATAACGGGCCGTTAATGGGTATAAAGTGATACACTGTTCATTACGGGCCAGTTTCACCACGGGCCGTTAATGGGCCAAGAGTTACAAAGGTCCTCATATGGGGCGAAAGAAGTCATGGGCCACACATGGGCTGGAAGTTAAAACAGGCTGAATCATATTGGACGGCTCAGATGACGCTACTGGGCCTAATTCGGATAGGGCGTAACGGGCCCTGGGTTAGCGGGCTGTAAATGGGCTATATGCGAACAGGCCATTAACAGGCTTTCCGTGGGCCGGCCCGCCTCCTTTTGACCAAGTTAAATGGGCCGGCCTTTTCATAGGAATGGGCCTCTGTTGGGCCGTGCCACGTGTTGCCGTATCATAGGCGCCTTCGGTACTATGAGCGGATGACATATGTCCCAACGGTGAGCCCACACGTGTTTCCTCCAGCCAATGATGATTTTACACGTGGAAAATCCCCATTGGTCGGGGCTGTTAACGGGTTATCGGATCCAAAACCCGACCCGATAGTAACGGCGTTCCGTTACGGTGGATGCCACGTGTCGGTCACCCTTGACGAAAGCACTTCTGTGATGCGCGATTTATCGTCATGGAAGTGGACACTTCCGTGATGATAATTTTGGTAATGTCATGGAACACTTCTACGACAGCACAGGTATGACTATCTTGATTCTGTCATAAATTTGTCATGGATGTACATGCATGACAAAAAACGCGACCTACTGTGACAAACACGTATCATCACGGAAGTGCATTTTTTTGTAGTGCAACCTTGTTAGTGGATTCCTTTTGATGAGCATGAGATGGATGAAGTTAGAAGGCACAACCTTCTGTACCCTCCATTTACTTTCTGTTATTTAGTTGAAAGAAAGTAAAAATATGTTTTTTCTGTCTGTTTTCTGAATTATCCGTGCAATATAAAAATACCCCGAAAATAAAAGTTCTCCAAATGCCCTGCCAATTTAATATGATTTTTTTTGGAATATTTGAGAATATTTGGCACTGAGAACACAGCAGGGGGAGCAAGCACCTGGGCACGAGGGTCCAGGGTGCGCCCCTGCCTCGTGGGCCCACGGTGGCTCCCCTCCACTTATTCCTGCACCCACACACTTCTTCCACCCAAAAAAATCACCATCCAGCTCAAGGACGAGTTCTAGCTCATTTTGCTGTGATTTTCGATCTCCTTGCTCAAAGCACCTCTCACAAAACTGCTTGGGGGGATTGTTCCTTGGTATGTGACTCCTCCATTGGTACAATTAGTTTTTGTTCTAGTGCTTTATTCATTGCACATTTGTGCTGCCTAGGTGACCATGTTCTTGAGCTTGCATGTCAAATTTATATGGTTCCAAGTAGTTCTAATGCATGATATAGTCTCTAGGCACTTGTAGGAGTAGTTGCTATCAATTTTGTTGAGCTTGGTTCACTTTTATTTGAAGTTACTAAAAATTTCAGAAATTTTTCAGAGGAAGAAATATGTTTAGGAAATGTACCAAGGTGGTCCTTCAAGGAAGCAAGGACCCTGCCTTGCAATGCGTGATGCTAATGAAGAACCACCAAGGGACGCTCCAGTGCGGCCTTGTGAATGGCCTTCCGAGGACTTCATGGATCAAGCAGGAATCAAGGAAGAATTTAAAGCATATATGCGTAACGCTGATCTTGTGAGCTTCAAGGCAGATAAGTGCCGTCAGTACCACTATCTCACTGGTTCCTTTGTGAGGATGTTTGAATTTTCATCTTCACGCAATTCTCAAACTGTCCTATTTGATCTTTATGAAAATTCTTATACTATGGACTTAGAGGATTTTACCACTGCTTGCAAACTTCCACAATGGGGTAGTACTAGTGAGCCTCGCAAATCTGAGTTTAGAGATTTTCTTGCTAGTATAACTGTGGGTGAATCTAGAGACATAGCACAAGCTACCATAGGGAGCATTCACTTTCCTGCTATACACTATTTTGCTCTCTTCATAGGTAGGTGCATAAATGGTAAGGATGAAGCATGTCACATGTGTGTCCGTGACCTCAGTATTCTCAGGAGTGCTGTGTTAGGAGATAAACATTATAATTTGGGAGCCATTGTTGCACGTAGGTTGCATCATAATAGATTTAATGGAGATTTCTTTGGTGGAATTTATGCAACCCGTTCAGCTAATTTTCTTGGTGTAACTATACGTGAGGATGATATTGAGTTGCCGCCTGCTTATTTAGATTATGAGGCTATGGTTCGTCATCGTCTTGTTGAGAGGAACGATTAGTTCCTCCAGTATCGACTATTTTTTGACAGACAACACACCTATCACGTCGCTCTCCCTGCTTCTACTTTCTTTGATTTTCAGGCAAAAGGGAGATATTTTATAACCAGAGGGGAGGCGGATGAGTATAAGAGGAGGGCTGAGATAGCTCGCCTCCAAGCTGCAGCCCATGATGCAATGACTGTTGCATCTCAGTACGAACCCAACTACAAATTTGGATATCCGCCAGGCCATCCGTGGCAATAGACCAACTTAGGCCAAAAGCCTAAGCTTGGGGGAGTACGTATTTCCCACCGACATTACATTCATGTTCGCACACTCATTGCTAGATGTCGGTGCTCATACTTTTTCACTGTAATATCCTAGCTAGTTTATTTTCCTTTTTATGCTTTCTTCTTGTGTGTTTGATAAACCTTAAGAAAAACCAAAAAAATAGTTGTAGCTTTTAGCTAGTTTACTTTCTTGCCGTAGTAGTAGTAATTAAAAAGAAAACCCAAAAATATTTCATGTTCTTCTTTTGCTTGTTGGGAGCTTTCCCATGTAAATATTTTTATTTCTATTCTTTGGGAGTCGATAGGAGAAGACCATGATGAAATTGTTGAAGTGGCTCTTATATGCATTATTGTTGATTTAACCAAGAGCCCATATTACCTTGTCTTCTCCTGTTTATTGAATGCTCGCAGATTCCAGCTTAGTCCAATGCACGTGCACTATTATTATTATTCACATCGTTCGGTCGTGCAAGTGAAAGGCCATTATGACGATATATGATGGACTGACTGAGATGAGAGAAGCTGGTATGAACTCGACCTCTCTTGTTTTTGTAAATATGATTAGTTCATCGTTCCTGATTCAGCCTATTATGAATAAACATGTTTGCAATGACAATTAGAGATTATAGTTACTTATGCCATGCTTAATTAGCTAGCAGTTTATAATGGTTTACCTTGTGTGCCAACATGCTATTAAAATGGTTGTGATGTGGTATGATGGGGTGGTATCCTCCTTAGAATGATTCAAGTGACTTGACTTGGCACAGGTTCACACATGTAGTTGAAACAAATCAACATAGCCTTCATAATATTTATGTTCATGGTGGATTATATCCTGCTCATGCTTGCACTCAATGTTTATTAATTTTAATGCATGTTCATGACTGTTGTCGCTCTCTAGTTGGTCGCTTCCCAGTCTTTTGCTAGGCTTCACTTGTACTAAGCGGGAATACTGCTTGTGCATCCAATCCCTTAAACCCCAAAGTTATTCCATATGAGTCCACCATACCTTCCTATATGTGGTATCTACCTGCCGTTCCAAGTAAATTTGTATGTGCCAAACTCTAAACCTTCAAATGAAATTATGTTTTGTATGCTCGAATAGCTCATGTATCAACTAGGGTCGTCCATATCTTCCATGTTAGGCGGGTTATTCTCAAGAGGAGTGGACTCCACTCCTCACTTACGAGGAAATGGATGGTCACCGGGATGCCCAGTCCCATGCTTTACGCAAATCAAATCAAAATAATTGCAAACAAAATTCCCCCGGGACTCTTGTTAGTTGGAGGCACTCATTGTTTCGAGCAAGCCATGGATTGATGCTTGTTGGTGGAGGGGGAGTAAAAACTTGACCATTCTGTTTGGGAACCGCATGTGTGTAGCATGGAAGATATCGCCATCTCTTGGTTGTTATGTGGACAATGAAAGTATGCCGCTCAAAATATTATGTATCTCTATTTCAAAACCGAGCTCTGGCACCTCTACAAATCCCTGCATCCCTCTGCGAAGGGCCTATCTATTTACTTTTATGTTGAGTCATCACCCTCTTATTAAAAAGCACCAGCTGGGGAGCACCGCTGTCATATGCATTCATTACTGTTAATTTATATTGGGTATGACTATGATTGGATCTCTTTTACCACGAATTACAATGTATAGTCAGTCCTTGATCTTTAAAGGTGCTCTGCATTTATGTTTTGCGGTCTCAGAAAGGGCTAGCGAGATACCATCTTGTTATATCATATCATGTTTGTTTTGAGAAAGTGTTGCCATCCGAGATTTATTATTATTGCTCGCTAGTTGATTATGCCATTGATATGAGTAAACACGAGAACTAAGAGTTATTGTGAATATGGTTAGTTCATAATCCTTGCTGAAAACCTGAATGCTGGCTTTACATATTTACAACAACAAGAGCAAACAGAGTTTGTAAAAGTTTTTCTTTATCACTTTCAGTTTATCAACTGAATTGCTTGAGGACAAGCAAAGGTTTAAGCATGGGGGAATTGATACGTCTCCGTCGTATCTACTTTTCCAAACACTTTTGCCCTTGTTTTGGACTCTAACTTGCATGATTTGAATGGAACTAACCCGGACTGACGCTGTTTTCAGCAGAATTGCCATGGTGTTATTTATGTGCAGAAACAAAAGTTCTTGGAATAACCTGAAACTCCATGGAGATTCAGGTTGGAAACAATAAAAAATACTGGTGAAAAAATCAAGGCCATGGGGCCCACACCCTTGCCACGAGGGTGGGGGGCGCGCTTGCCCCCCTGGGCACGCCCCCTGCCTCGTGGGCCCCCTGGAGCTCCGCCGACCTCAACTCCAACTCCATATATTCGTGTTCGGGGAGAAAAAAATCAGAGAGAAAGATTCATCGCGTTTTACAATACGGAGCCGCCGCCAAGCCCTAAACTCTCTCGAGCGGGCTCATCTGGAGTCCGCTCGGGGATCCGGAGAGGGGAATCCGTCGCCATCGTCATCATCAACCATCCTCCATCACTAATTTCATGATGCTCACCGCCGTGCGTGAGTAATTCCATCGTAGGCTTGCTGGACGGTGATGGGTTGGATGAGATTTATCATGTAATCGAGTTAGTTTTGTTAGGGTTTGATCCCTAGTTTCCACTATGTTCTGAGATTGATGTTGCTATGACTTTGTTATGCTTAATGCTTCTCACTAGGGCCCGAGTGCCCTGATTTCAGATCTGCACCTATATGTTTTCATGAATATATGTGAGTTCTTGATCCTATCTTGCAAGTCTATAGTCACCTACTATGCGTTATGATCCGGCAACCCCGAAGTGACAATAATCGGGACCAGACCCAGTGATGACCGTAGTTTGAGGAGTTCATGTATTAACTATGTGTTAATGCTTTGGTCCGGTACTCTATTAAAAGGAGGCCTTCATATCCCTTAGTTTCCGCTAGGACCCCGCTGCCACGGGAGGGTAGGACAAAAGATGTCATGCAAGTTCTTTTCCATAAGCACGTATGACTATATTCGGAATACATGCCTACATTGCATTGATGAATTGGAGCTAGTTCTGTGTCACCCTATGTTATGATTGTTACATGATGAACCGCATCCGGCATAATTCTCCATCACCGATCCAATGCCTACGAGCTTTTCACATATTGTTCTTCGCTTATTTACTTTTTCGTTGCTACTATTACAATCACTACAAACCCCAAAAATATTGCTTTTGCTATCATTACCGTTACTTCCATATTACTTTGCTACTAAATACTTTGCTGCAGATATTAAGTTATCCAGGTGTGGCTAAATTGACAACTCAGTTGCTAATACTTGAGAATATTCTTTGGCTCCCCTTGTGTCGAATCAATAAATTTGGGTTGAATACTCTACCCTCGAAAACTGTTGCGATCCCCTATACTTGTGGGTTATCAGTGGCCGCCAGGCGAAGGAGGAGGAGATGAGGGCCCGGGAGGACGCCATCAAGGGCCGCGACGCTGAGCTAGGAGAGCTGGCGAAGGCGCAGGCCGCGGAGCGCAACTGGCTGGAGCAGTTGGAGCGGAAGGCGAAGGCGAGGGAGGCTGATCTTGACGCGAAGGTGAAGGTCCTGGCAGAAGACCGAGTGGCCTTCTCGCTTCTCGAGGAGAGGTCCCGCGTGGCGCTGAAGTCACTGTACGAGAAGGGCTTGGAGAGGCCGATGACCACTGACGAGGATGGCCCTACTCAGCTGCTTCCCCACTTGGTGAAGGCGCATGAAGAAGTCGTGGAGGGCATCGGTCCCATGGCTGAGGCCGAGGCTCGTGTCCTTTCTTCAGCTGCACTGACGCGTGTCTTCAGCCATCTGCACCTTTGTGACCCCAGTGCTCGTCTTGACGAGCTGCTCGAGCCTATAGTTGATGAACACTGCACGGCCGTCGCCGCAGCCGTGAAGGGTCAA
Organism: Triticum aestivum; assembly: GCF_018294505.1. Lineage (NCBI taxonomy): Eukaryota > Viridiplantae > Streptophyta > Magnoliopsida > Poales > Poaceae > Triticum > Triticum aestivum. The sequence goes on from NC_057805.1 coordinate 59,319,078, forward strand.
GTGGAGGCCCTGCTGAAGAAGTTCCGTGGCTTCATCCTCGCGCCCTCGACCGGTGATGCCACCTATCCTGCGGCCTCGGCTGACGGTGCAGGCGAAGGCGACGCCACCAAGGGAGTAGCATCTTCTGCGGTTGACTTGCTTGCGGCTGCTTCCCTATTTTATTCCTGCAACATGCATCATGCCTCGTGGAGGCGTTTAAACTCGTGCTTGGTATTTGGGAGAACGATATGGCTTGTAATATTTGCTTTGAGATTTTGCAGTTTTCTTCCTATTTGCTTTATGTTCTGCGTCGGCAGAGCCCGGCTCCGCGCATACCTCAACCGACGTTGGGCCGACCAGAGACCAGGACGGACCAAGGAGTGAGGGGCTACATGACCAGTTAGGCTCCTGAGTCGCGATGCTTAGGAGTCCCCCTTGACGCGCAAACAGCTTATAGGAAGGAGACGCGTGGACAGGTTAATGTTCTACGTCGGCAGGGCCCGGCCCCGCGCATACCTCAACCGCTGTCGGACCGATCGAAGACCAGGACAGACCAAGGAGTGAGGGGCTACATGACCAGTTAGGCTCCTGAGTTGCGATGCTCAGGAGTCCCCCTTGGCGTGCAAACAATCTCCATACTTTTGCCCTCGCCGAGGCCCGGCTCGGTAGGGGCGTGCGACGACCAGGTCCGAGGGACCTGGCTTGGGTGGCGTACACTTGGGCGTGACCCGAGCGCAGCCCCTGTGCCCAGCCCCCTCGCGCGACTCTCCCGAGGGGAGGCGTTGCGGTGAGGCCAGACACTGACCTCTGGGCTCCCTGAGGTTGGTACGGCCGTGAGGCCGCCCTCAGTTGTTTATCACCAGCGCAGAGCGTAGTGCTTCCGCTTGTGCACGGGCATAGCCGCTACTCGGCAGTGTTGACGGCCAGCGCGGGGCATGGTGCTTGCACTGGGGCGTGGGAGGGGGACTCCCTACTGCGTAGAGCCCCCGGGGCGTGTACAGCCCCGCCCTGACACGTGGCTTGCACGGCAGGGCTAGACGAGGTGTATCTGGGCACCCGTGAGCCAGCGCGGGACTCACGAGGCCCTACCTCAAGGCGGGTTGCGCCTGGTCTTGGTTCTTGTTCGCTGTGTTAGTCCTGTGAGGTGGTCAGACAACCTGCGCCGAACGAATCTCCTAAGGTTATCCCGTTAGAAAGCCAAGCACCAACGACCCCAGGAGGTGACGTGAATGGGGCCGGCCTGCTAGATTGAGCTCAGCCATGTATTTATCGACGCTGCAGGGACGGGCCCGAGCACAGACGCCGTGCCTAACCTACTCACGCGAAGGATCCTGAAGAAAGACGGCCGGCGCGCGGCTCCCGTGATGGGTGACGAACGAGCAGGTAATTGTCATAGATAAGTTAAGCAAACTAGCTTAAGTAAATGCGGGGAGATACATGCCACTGGGTCAAGCCCGCGCGGCTTGGGGATGATGCAGCTCGAGGGGCGCCCCCAGCAAGGTAAGCTAAAGACTTAAAAAGGGATACATGCCGCAGGGACGGACCCACGCGACCTGAGAATGATGCAGCCCTACGGGCGCTCCCAGCTAAATAAACTTGGAAAATGTCACCTGGTTCTGTTGATGAAGGAGAGTTGGGGCAGCTGAAGGTACGCGGCGAAGGGGTTACTCCTCATGAGCCACCGGGGCCCTGAGCCTCGGGAGGCTCTGGGGGTCCAGGTGGTTCCTTGAGGACCGTCTCCATCTCCGTCAGCACAGCGTGGTGCCTGGCCTCCTGAGCCGCTAGTGTGCTCTGTAGATTGCGCTGATAGGCGGTCGCCACGCTCGGCAGGCCAAAAGGCATGCGAACGTAGCTATGAGGTGGGCCCTTGCAGCGTCCCACATGCGAAGGCCGGAAAATCTCCTGAGAGGCGGCCCTGTTGAGCCCTAGGACGTCGATGCAGACGCGCAGCCCGGCATCTTTCGCGTGGATGGGGAGCTGCGCTTGGTGAGCGGTGGCCGCCACGCATGGCCCTTGCGTCTTGCAGTTCCTGAGTGGTCTTGGTGATAAACTCCTGAGCGGTAGGCGCTCCTTGCCCTGTGTCCTCCTGAGGGAAACGTGCCATGAAGCACGCCTCCAAGTGGTGCCCAAGCGCCTCCCTCGTGACGTTGGCAAGGTCTGAAGCCCTCCAGAAGAGAGCCCCCGAGCCCTGCCCGAGACGGGCATCGAGCGCGCTTTATATGCGATGGAGGGAGGCGCTGAGGGAGTCCTAGATTAGGGGGTCCTCGGACAGCCGGACTATATCCTTTGGCCGGACTGTTGGACTATGAAGATACAAGATTGAAGACTTCGTCCCGTGTCCAGGTGGGACTCTCCTTGGCGTGGAAGGCAAGCTTGGCAATACAGATATGTAGATCTCCTCCCTTGTAAATGACTCTGTGTAACCCTAGCCCCCTCCGGTGTCTATATAAACCGGAGGGTTTAGTCCGTAGGACAACAACAATCATACCATAGGCTAGCTTCTAGGGTTTAGCCTCTACGATCTCGTGGTAGATCAACTCTTGTAATACTCATATCATCAAGATCAATCAAGCAGGAAGTAGGGTATTACCTCCATCGAGAGGGCCCAAACCTGGGTAAACATCATGTCCCTCGCCTCCTGTTACCATCCGCCTTAGACGCATAGTTCGGGAGCCCCTACCCGAGATCCGCCGGTTTTGACACCGACATTGGTGCTTTCATTGAGAGTTCCACTGTGCCGTCATCATAAGGCTGGATGGCTCGTCTCTTTGTCACGGACAACATCACCTCTGGGGGAGCCCTGGCTGTAGGCCAAATGATAACCCACAAGTATAGGGGATCGCAACAGTTTTCGAAGGTAGAGTATTCAACCCAAATTTATTGATTCGACACAACGGGAGCCAAAGAATATTCTCAAGTATTAGCAGTTGAGTTGTCAATTCAACCACACCTGGATAACTTAGTATCTGCAGCAAAGTATTTAGTAGCAAAGTAATATGGAAGTAACGGTAACGGTAGCAAAAGTAATATTTTTGGGTTTTGTAGTGATTGTAACAGTAGCAACGGAAAAGTAAATAAGCAAAGAACAATATCTGAAAAGCTCGTAGGCATTGGATCGGTGATGGAGAATTATGCCGGATGCGGTTCATCATGTAACAGTCATAACATAGGGTGACACATAACTAGCTCCAATTCATCAATGTAATGTAGGCATGTATTCCGAATATAGTTATACGTGCTTATGGAAACGAACTAGCATGACATCTTTTGTCCTACCCTCCCGTGGTAGCGGGGTCCTAATGGAAACCAAGGGATATTAAGGCCTCCTTTTAATAGAGTACCGGACCAAAGCATTAACACATAGTGAATACATGAACTCCTCAAACTACGGTCATCACCGGGCGTGGTCCCGATTATTGTCACTTCGGGGTTGCCGGATCATAACACATAGTAGGTGACTATAGACTTGCAAGATAGGATCAAGAACTCACATATATTCATGAAAACATAATAGGTTCAGATCTGAAATCATGGCACTCGGGCCCTAGTGACAAGCATTAAGCATAGCAAGGTCATAGCAACATCAATCTCGGAACATAGTGGATACTAGGGATCAAACCCTAACAAAACTAACTCGATTACATGATAAATCTCATCCAACCCATCACCGTCCAGCAAGCCTATGATGGAATTACTCACGCACGGCGGTGAGCATCATGAAATTGGTGATGGAAGATGGTTGATGATGACGACGGCGACGGATTCCCCTCTCCGGAGCCCCGAACGGACTCCAGATCAGCCCTCCCGAGAGGTTTTAGGGCTTGGCGTAAAACGCGATGAATCCTTCTCTCTTATTTTTTTCTCCCCGAAAGTGAATATATGGGGTTGGAGTTGAGGTCGGTGGAGCGTCAGGGGGCCCACGAGGCAGGGGCGCGCCCCCACCCTCGTGGACAGGGTGTGGCCCTCCTTACGTGGATTTTTCTTCCAGTATTTTTAATATTTTCCAAAAAGATGTTCCGTGGAGTTTCAGGTCATTCCGAGAACTTTTGTTTCTGCACATAAATAACACCATGGAAAGTCTGCTGAAAACAGCGTCAATCCGGGTTAGTTCCATTCAAATCATGCAAGTTAGAGTCCAAAACAAGGGCAAAAGTGTTTGGAAAAGTAGATACGACGGAGACGTATCAACTCCCCCAAGCTTAAACCTTTGCTTGTCGTCAACCAATTCAGTTGATAAACTGAAAGTGATAAAGAAAAACTTTTACTAACTCTGTTTGCTCTTGTTGTTGTAAATATGTAAAGCCAGCATTCAAGTTTTCAGCAAAGAGTATGACTAACCACATTCACAATAACTCTTAGGTCTCATGTTTACTCATATCATTGGCATAATCAACTAGCGAGCCATAATAATAAATCTCGGATGACAACACTTTCTCAAAACAATCATGATATGATATAATAAGATGGTATCTCGCTAGCCCTTTCTGAGACCGCAAAACATAAATGCAGAGCACCTTTAAAGATCAAGGACTGACTAGACATTGTAATTCATGGTAAAAGAGATCCAGTCATAGTCATACCCAATATAAATTAATAGTAATGGATGCAAATGACAGATGTGCTCTCCAGCTAGTGCTTTTTAATAAGAGGGTGAAGACTCAACATGAAAGTAAATAGATAGGCCCTTCGCAGAGGGAAGCAGGGATTTGTAGAAGTGCCAGAGCTCGGTTTTAAAGTAGAGATAAATAATATTTTGAGCGGCATACTTTCATTGTCAACATAGCAACCAAGAGATGGCGATATCTTCCATGCTACACACATTATAGGCGGTTCTCAAACAGAATGGTAAAGTTTATACTCCCCCTCCACCAACAAGCATCAATCCATGGCTTGCTCGAAACAACGAGTGCCTCCAACTAGCAAGAGTCCCAGGGGAGTTTTGTTTGCAATTATTTTGATTTAGTTTGCATAAAGCATGGGACTGGGCATCCCCGTGACCAGCCATTTTCTCGTGAGTGAGGAGCGGAGTCCACTCCTCTTGAGAATAACCCACCTAGCATGGAAGATACGGACAGCCCTAGTTGATACATGAGCTATTCGAGCATACAAAACTGAATTTCATTCGAAGGTTCAGAGTTTGGCACATACAAATTTACTTGGAACGGCAGGTAGATACCGCATATAGGAAGGTATAGTGGACTCATATGGAATAACTTTGGGGTTTAAGGAGTTGGATGCACAAGCAGTATTCCCGCTTAGTACAAGTGAAGGCTAGCAAAAGACTGGGAAGCGACCAACTAGAGAGCAACAATAGTCATGAACATGCATTAAAATTAATAAACATTGAGTGCAAGCATGAGTAGGATATAATCCACCATGAACATAAATATCGTGAAGGTTATGTTGATTTGTTTCAACTACATGTGTGAACATGTGCCAAGTCGAGTCACTTAAATCATTCAAAAAAGGACACCACCCTACTATACCACATCACAACCATTTTAATAGCATGTTGGCACGCAAGGTAAACCATTATAACTCATAGCTAATCAAGCATGGCACGAGCAACTATGATCTCTAATTGTCATTGCAAACATGTTTATTCATAATAGGCTGAATCAGGAATGATGAACTAATCATATTTAAAAAAACAAGAGAGGTCGAGTTCATACGAGCTTCTCCCATCTCAGTCAGTCCATCATGTATCGTCATAATTGCCTTTCACTTGCACGACCGAACGATGTGAAAATAATAAGAGTGCACGTGCATTGGACTAAGCTGGAATCTACGAGCATTCAATAAACAGGAGAAGACAAGCCAATATGGGCTCTTGGTTAAATCAACAATAATGCATCTAAGAAAAGAAAAGAAATAATACATGGGAAAGCTCCCAACAAGTAAAAGAGGAAGAGGAAATCTTTTTGGGTTTTCTTTTTAATTATTACTACTACAGCAAGAAAAATAAACTTGATAAAAGCTACACTAATTTTATTTTTTTCTTAAGGTTTATCAAACACACAAGAAGAAAGCAAGAAAAAGAAAATAAACTAGCAAGGATATTACAGTGAAAAAGTATGAGCACCGACATCTAGCAATGAGTGTGTGTGAACATGAATGTAATGTCGGTGAGAAATACGTACTCCCCCAAGCTTAGGCTTTTGGCCTAAGTTGGTTTATTGCCATGGATGGCCTGGCGGATATCCATAGTTGTAGCTGGGGTCGTACTGAGATGAAGAAGACTCTGACTGCCACTGGTTGGCAATCATCTCCGGATCCCACTGGTAGCTAGACTATCATGGAGGTTCAAATTGTGGTTCTGGCTCTGTGGCTGGTGTAGGGTTTCGGTAGGCGTGAAGGGCCGCCAACGGAATGAGATACGGACCTTCAGATAAATTAAACAAGGAGGGAGCAGGCAAGGTTATAGTCTCAGGGTGATGTTTATCAAAGAACAATTTGGATTTAAGCGCTCCTTCCCTATTCTTAACAATAAAGTCATGCGCTACCATACTCTTATAATCTAAATAAGCAATGGGCAGCAATTTTTCTTCTTTTTCATAGTGCCTAATAGGTATGTTATAGTGTGCAGCAAGGCGTGAAGCATAAATACCTCCAAAGATGGGGCCCTTTGTACGGTTCATACTTAACCGTTTGGCAATAATACCGCCCATACTAACAGTGTTATTGCAGAATAAACCATGGAACAAGATGATAATATCAGAAACACTAAGGTTTCCACAGTTTCCGCGACCAATTAAGCAACGACTAGCAAATATGGAAAAGTAGCGTAAAACAGGAAAATGTATGCTAGTGATTCTTGCATCGGAAACCTTCCTGGTTTCCCCCACAGTGATAGTGTCAATAAACCTATCCACATCTTTACGATGTGGTTCATCTAAACTACCCTCAAAAGGTATTTTGCAAATCTTGCAAAATTCATCTAGTGGCATCTTCTTAACCACATCATATAAATGAAACTCTACTGAAGGAGGTGATTCCTTAGGATAATAATAGAAGTTTTGCACAAAAGTATTGGTGAGTAAGAGATACTGTTTGCGTTGGTCGCGGAGGAAGTCGGTGAGGCCTACATTCTCAGCCAATTCATAAAAATCATCATAAATCCTGGCTGCTCTCAAGAAATCATTGGAAGGCCATTCACACGGCCGAACCTCCGTGGTGTGAGGCAAATTATATTTGGGCCTCTATGCCTCTTCACTTTGCTTTTCATTCGAGCTTCGGCTCGATGAACCCCTCAAAAATCACTTCATTATTTTCTGAAAATTTCTGAAATTTTTAGTAACTTCAAATAAAAGTGAACCAAACTCAACAAAATTGATAGCAACTACTCCTACAAGTGCCTAGAGCCTTTATCAAGCATTAGAACTACTTGGAACCATATAAATTTGACATGCAGGCTCAAGAACATGGTCACCTAGGCAGCACAAATTTGCAATGAATAAAGCACTAGAACAAAAACTAATTGGACCAATGGAGGAGTCACATACCAAGGAACAATCCCCCCAAGCAGTTTTGTGAGAGGTGCTTTGAGCAAGGAGATCGAAAATCGCAGCAAAATGAGCTAGAACTCGTGCTTGAGCTGGATGGTGATTTTTTTGGGAGGAAGAAGAAGTGTGTGGGTGCAGGAATAAGTGGAGGGGAGCCACCGTGGGCCCACGAGGCAGGGGGCGTGCCCTGTAGGGGTGGGCGCGCCCTGGACCCTCGTGGCCAGGTGCTTGCTCCCCCTGCTGTGTTCTCAGTGCCAGATATTCTCAAATATTCCAGAAAAAATCATATTCCATTTTTAGGGCATTTGGAGAACTTTTATTTTCGGGGTATTTTTATATTGCACGGATAATTCAGAAAACAGACAGGAAAATACTATTTTTACTTTATTTCAACTAAATAACAGAAAGTAGAAAGAGGGTACATAAGGTTGTGCTTTCTAGTTTCATCCTTCTCATGCTCATCAAAAGGAATCCACTAACAAGGTTGATCAAGTCTTGTTAACAAACTCATTCCAAATAACATGGAACCGGAGAAATTTCTAATAACACTATGTTACCTCAACGGGGATATGAACATCCCCGATAATAAGAATATCATATTTCATTTTGACAACAGGAAGAGGAAATTCAAAACCTCCAAAAATAATCGATGGAATTTTTCCAATAGAATTGATACTACGAACTTGAGGTTGTTTCCTCGGAAAGTGTACCGTATGCTCATTACCATTAACATGAAAAGTGACATTGCCTTTGTTGCAATCAATAACAGCCCCTGCAATATTCAAAAAAGGTCTTCAAAGAATAATAGACATACTATCGTCCTCGGGAATATCAAGAATAACAAAGTTCGTTAAAATAGTAACGTTTGCAACCACAACAGGCACATCCTCACAAATACCGACAGGTATAGCAGTTAATTTACCAGCCATTTGCAAAGATATTTCAGTAGGTGTCAACTTATTCAAGTCAAGTCTACGATATAAAGAGAGAGGCATAACACTAACACCGGCTCCAAGATCACATAAAGCAGTTTTAACATAGTTTCTTTTAATGGAGCATGGTATAGTTCGTACTCCTGGATCTCCTAGTTTCTTAGGTATTCCACCCTTAAAAGTGTAATTAGCAAGCATGGTGGAAATTCCAGCTTCCGGTATTTTCCTTTTATTAGTGACAATTTGTTTCATATACTTAGCATAAGGATTCATTTTGAGCATATCAGTTAATCGCATACGCAAAAAGATAGGTCTAATCATTTCAGCAAAGCACTCAAAATCCTCATCATCCTTTTTCTTGGATGGTTTGGGAGGAAAAGGCATGGGTTTCTGAACCCATGGCTCCCTTTCTTTACCATGTTTCCTAGCAACAAAGTCTCTCTTATCATAACGTTGATTCTTTGATTGTGGGTTATCAAGATCAACAGCAGGTTCAATTTATACATCATTATCATTACTAGGTTGAGCATCATCATGAACATCTTCATTAATATTATCACTAGATTCATGTTCATTACCAGATTGTGTTTCATCATTAGAAATAGAAATATCATTTGGATTCTCAGGTGGTTCAGCAATAGGTTCACTAGAAGTATGCAAAGTCCTATCATTTTTTCGTCTTTTTAGAAGGACTAGGTGCATCTATATTATTTCTCTGAGAATCTTGCTCAATTCTCTTAGGATGGCCTTCAGGATACAAAGGTTCCTGAGTCATTTTACCAGTTCTAGTAGCCACTCTAATAGCAAAATCATTATTCTTACTATTCAATTCATTGAGCAAATCATTTTGAGCTTTAAGTACTTGTTCTACTTGAGTGGTAACCATAGAAGCATGTTTAGTAATGAGTTTAAGTTCACCTTTAACTCTAGACATATAATCACCCAAGTGTTCAAGCATATCGGAATTGTATTTCAATTGTCTACCAAAATAAGCATTGAAGTTTTCTTGTTTGACAATAAAATTATCAAACTCTTCTAAGCATTGTCTAGCAGACTTATAGTGAGGAATATCACCTTCATCAAATCTATAGAGAGAATTTACCTTTACTACCTGTGTCGGGTTATCAAGACCATGAGTTTCTTCAATAGGTAATGGATTAGGATCATATGTTTCTTCAACAGGCGGTAAATTAAGACCATGTATTTCTTCAATAGGAGGTAAATTCTTAACATCTTCAGCTTTAATACCCTTTTCTTTCATAGATTCCTTTGCCTCTTGCATATCTTCAGGACTGAGAAATAGAACACCCCTCTTCTTCGGAGTTGGTTTAGGAATAGGCTCAGGAGTTGGCTCAGGAAGTGTCCAATTATTTTCATTTGTCAACATATTATTTAATACAATTTCAGCTTCATCCGGTGTTCTTTCCCTGAAAACAGAACCAGCACAACTATCCAGGTAATCTCTGGAAGCATCGGTTAGTCCATTATAAAAGATATTAAGTATTTCATTTTTCTTAAGAGGATGATCAGGCAAAGCATTAAGTAATTGGAGAAGCCTCCCCCAAGCTTGTGGGAGACTCTCTTCTTCAATTTGCACAAAATTATATATGTCCCTTAAAGCAGCTTGTTTCTTATGAGCAGGGAAATATTTAGCAGAGAAGTAATAAATCATATCCTGGGGACTACGCACACAACCAGGATCAAGAGAATTAAACCATATCTTAGCATCACCCTTTAATGAGAACGGAAATATTTTAAGGATATATAGGTAGCGAGATTTCTCATCATTAGTGAACAGGGTGGCTATATCATTTAATTTAATAAGATGTGCCACAACAGTTTCAGATTCATAGCCATGAAAAGGATCAGATTCAACCAAAGTAATTACATCAGGATCAACAGAGAATTCATAATCCTTATCAGTAACACAGATAGGTGAAGTAGCAAAAGCAGGGTTAGGTTTCATTCTAGCATTAAGAGATTGCTGCTTCCATTTAGCTAATAACCTCTTGAGCTCGTATCTATCTTTGCAAGCTAAAATAGCTATAGCAGCTTCTTTTTCCAAAACATAACCCTCAGGAACAACAGGCGATTCATATTTATTGGAGGGACAGTCTTCATCATCACTTTCATCAATGTTATCAGTTTCAATAATTTCATTCTCTCTAACCCTAGCAAGTTGTTCATCAAGAAATTCACCAAGTGGCACAGTAGTATCAATCATAGAAGTAGTTTCATCATAAGTATCATGCATAGCAGAAGTGGCATCATCAATAACATGCGACATATCAAAACGAATAGCAGAAGCAGGTTTAGGTGTCGCAAGCTTACTCAAAACAGAAGGTGAATCAAGTGCAAAGCTAGATGGCAGTTCCTTACCTCCCCTCGTAGTTGAGGGATAGATTTTTGTTTTCTCGTCGTTCAAGTTCTTCATAGTGACCAGCAGATATAAATCCCAAGTAACTCAAAGAATAGAGCTATGCTCCCCGGCAACGGCGCCAGAAAATAGTCTTGATAACCCACAAGTATAGGGGATCGCAACAGTTTTCGAGGGTAGAGTATTCAACCCAAATTTATTGATTCGACACAAGGGGAGCCAAAGAATATTCTCAAGTATTAGCAGTTGAGTTGTCAATTCAACCACACCTGGATAACTTAGTATCTTCAGCAAAGTATTTAGTAGCGAAGTAATATGGAAGTAACGGTAATGGTAGCAAAAGTAATATTTTTGGGTTTTGTAGTGATTGTAATAATAGCAACGAAAAAGTAAATAAGCGAAGAACAATATGTGAAAAACTCGTAGGCATTGGATCGGTGATGGAGAATTATGCCGGATGCGGTTCATCATTAACAGTCATAACATAGGGTGACACAGAACTAGCTCCAATTCATCAATGTAATGTAGGCATGTATTCCGAATATAGTCATACGTGCTTATGAAAAAGAACTCGCATGACATCTTTTGTCCTACCCTCCCGTGGCAGCGGGGTCCTAATGGAAACTAAGGGATATTAAGGCCTCCTTTTAATAGAGTACCAGACCAAAGCATTAACACATAGTGAATACATGAACTCCTCAAACTACGGTCATCACCTGGAGTGGTCCAGATTATTGTCACTTCGGGGTTGCCGGATCATAACACATAGTAGGTGACTATAGACTTGCAAGATAGGATCAAGAACTCACATATATTCATGAAAATATAATAGGTTCAGATCTGAAATCATGGCACTCGGGCCCTAGTGACAAGCATTAAGCATAGCAAGGTCATAGCAACATCAATCTCAGAACATAGTGGATACTAGGGATCAAACCCTAACAAAACTAACTCAATTACATGATAAATCTCATCCAACCCATCACCGTCCAGCAAGCCTACGATGGAATTACTCACGCACGGCGGTGAGTATCATAAAATTGGTGATGGAGGATGGTTGATGATGACGGCGGCAACGGATTCCCCTCTCCGGAGCCCCGAACGGACTCCAGATCAGCCCTCCCGAGAGGTTTTAGGGCTTGGCGGCGGCTCCGTATCGTAAAACGTGATGAATCCTTCTCTCTGATTTTTTTCTCCCCGAAAGTGAATATATGGAGTTGGAGTTGAGGTCGGTGGAGCGTCAGGGGGCCCACGAGGTAGGGGGGCGCGCCCCCCACCCTCGTGGACAGGGTGTGGGCCCCTGACGTGGATTTTTCTTCCAGTATTTTTAATATTTTCCAAAAAGGATGTTCCACGGAGTTTCGGGTCATTCCGAGAACTTTTGTTTCTGGACATAAATAACACCATGGAAAGTCTGCTGAAAACAGCGTCAGTCCGGGTTAGTTCCATTCAAATCATGCAAGTTAGAGTCCAAAACAAGGGCAAAAGTGTTTGGAAAAGTAGATACGATGGAGACGTATCACCAAACTCTCCGGCTAGGTGGTTTCGTCATGACCGCCTGTTCGGCCGCTGCGCCGGCGATGACTTCTCGGGTCATCGAAAACAGCCTCCACGTCGGCTCTGAATTCGCCGAGCAGTTGGATCCAATGGAGCTCTCTTCCTTGAACGAGCTCTTGGATCGCATTGCCGCCTGGGGAGTCGCTACGGACTATGATCAGATCGGGCTTAAACCCGACCAAAGGGAGATTAACTCCCCGCCGGTCACCCATGAGATAGCGGTGGTGGAGGAGCAATGCAGCGATTCTTCCTCTATCTTGAGGACAAACTATGTCCGGATTCCCGAGCTCTCCGAGCCGGATACCCGTCTACGGGAGGACATGGCCCAAACCTTGAACCTAGAATCAGGCAGCAGGCCAGACCTGTTGAGCAACATCCCGGAGCCCAAACTGCCAAGCTCGGAAACTCCTCCGCCCCTGGGTCTCAGATCGAGTCAGGGTTCGGACTTAAATCCACCCACCCACCCAGATATAAGCGATCTTTCCCACATTAAACAAGAGCCCCAAGAGATAGTACACCACTATTGGGCCAGATTCCTCCTTGTAATGAGCAAGGTTAAAGACTGTCGCAAGGAAGACGCAATCTCATTCTTTTGCAATAATTGCACGGACAAGGGAATCCTCAACGCCATAAGTCGCCGTGACATAGCACACTTCGCTGACTTGGCGGCCATAGTACAGAAGTACTGTGCGATGGAAAGCGCCTGGAAAACCCAAACAAAATTTTGGGATCCTCCGGCTCTCATAAAACCCCCCGTCCGAACTAAAAGGGTGTACTCTCGTAAGTCACCCGATCCAATTACAAAGAAACAAAATCCCACTACAGGGCGCGGAACCGTATTGGAGGGATGGCTTAACGGGCCATGCAAAATTCACAGTACAGCGGATACCATGCCAACACACAGCCTTAGAGCATGTTGGGTACTCCGGCAGGTGGCCAAGAGCGGTGAGGATCTCCTCATCAACAATACCGCAGAGAACCATCCCGCGGAAAACAGCAATACAATATTGACAGTCTTCGAGACCTTCGCCTCAAATAATAGGCTTAAGCGAGCACTCCGCAGCCTCGCCGGAGTCTGCCACATAGCAGCAATAAATCCATGGAGTGATAGGGCTATCACCTTCAATGCCAGTGACGAACCTAAATTCCGAACAGCCCGAGCACCAGCCGCCTTGGTCCTTAGTCCAATTTTGGACGGCTACCGGCTTACTAAAGTGCTCATGGACGGCGGCAGTGGATTAAACCTCATCTATGAGGAGACAATTCGAAAATGGAAATAGACAAAAGCCTCATTGAGCAAAGCAGCACGACCTTCAGAGGAATCATCCCTAGTCAGGAGGCGCGATGCGCTGGGAAAATCACACTAGATGTGGTATTCGGCACGCCGGAGAATTATAGGTCCGAAGAAGTCACATTCCAAGTGGCCTTGTTCAATAGCGGATACCACGCCCTTCTAGGGCGGGAGGTATTCATGATCTTCCAAGCTATACCCCATTACGGGTACATGAAGCTCAAAATGCCCGGGCCCAATGGAATCATCACTCTAGCTAGTGATCCGGACATAGCACTCCGCATCAAAATAAAACAACCGCACTGGACCTCGAGGCGTTATCCGAAGCCCTCGCGGCCGAAGAATTAACGGCGCTGCGCTCCACAGTGGACAGGGACGACGTGATACTCGACGAAAGATCCAAGTCCACCTCTTTTAAACCAGCGGATGAAATAGTCAAATACCAAGTCCATCCAACGGATCCTACAAAAATAGCATCCATCGGGGCACAATTAAACCCCACAGTAGACGCCGCACTACGGGAATTCTTGCGCGAGAATTGGGACATCTTCGCCTGGCACCCTTCAGACATGCCAGGAATCCCACGCAGGCTGGCCGAGCATAGCCTTAACATTCTAAAGGGGTTCAAGCTGGTCAAGCAAACTCTTCGGCGCTTCTCTGAGCCTAAGCGACAATCCATGGGAGAGGAGCTAGCCAAGTTACTGGAGGCCGGATTCATTCGAGAAATAAAACATCCGGACTGGCTAGCAAACCTGGTGATGGTACCAAAGAAGGACAAATCGTGGCGCCTATGTGTCAACTTCAAGGACCTTAACAAGGCTTGCCCCAAGGATCCCTTCCCCCTCCCTCGCATCGATCAAATTATCGACGCTACCGCAGGACACGACTCATTGTGTTTCCTCGATGCATACTCCGGATACCATCAAATTAAGATGGCGGAGTCCGATCAAGCCGCAACGGCATTTATCACTCTATACGGCCCCTTCTATTTTAACACCATGCCTTTCGGGCTCAAGAACACCGGTGCAACCTATCAACGCATGATTCAGGCATGCTTGGAGACACAGATCGGCAAAATAGTGGAGGCATACATAGACGATGTGGTCACTAAAACCAGACACGTCGAACCCTTAATAGACGACTTGAGGCTCACGTTCGACAATCTCCGAACATACGACATTAAGCTCAATCCGGAAAAATGCATCTTCGGCGTGCCCGCTGGAAAGCTCTTAGGCTTCATCGTATCCAATAGAGGAATCGAAGCAAATCCGGCTAAAATCCGAGCTCTGTCACAGTTGACCATCCCAACAAACCTCAAGCAGATCCAGAAATTAACTGGATGCATGGCTGCTTTAAGCCGCTTTATCTCCCGATTAGGAGAAAAGGCACTGCCTCTTTATCGCCTTCTCCGACGCACCGAACACTTCGAGTGGACGGATGCGGCCACGGCCGGATTAGAAGAAATAAAAGCCGTTTTGGCTACAAACCCAATCTTGGCCGCGCCAAATGTCGGCGAACCAATGCTGTTATATATAGCGGCAACACACCAAGTTGTAAGCGCAGTGCTCGCCGTCGAACGAGAGACGGACGGACATAAGTTCCCACTTCAAAAGCCGGTATACTATGTATCCACTGTCCTCACTCCATGCAAATCACGGTACCCACACTATCAAAAGATAGCATACGCGGTCCTCATGGCATCCCGGAAACTACGACACTACTTTCAAGAGTGTTCAATTATGGTGGCCTCTGAAGTACCACTCAACGACATAATAAACAACCGCGTGGCCACGGGCTGGATTGCTAAATGGGCTATTGAGCTCCTCCCATTCGACATAACATACAAACCATGGTGAGCCATTAAGTCACAAGTACTGGCTGATTTCATCGCCGAATGGACAAAAGCCGAACTCCCTAAAGAGTACAGCCCGTACTCCAATTGGATCATGCACTTTGACGGCTCTAAAATGTCGGCTGGTCTGGGGGTTGGCATCGTCCTGACATCCCCCACCGGAGATACAGTCCAATACGTACTCCAAATATTATACACAGATTCCAACAACGCAGCAGAATATGAGGCCCTGTTACATGGTCTCCGGATGGCAGTTTCCATGGGCATTCAACGCCTGGAGGTGCGTGGGGACTCGAACCAAGCAATATCTCAAATAAATGGAGATTTCGATGCCAAGGATCCAAAAATGGCGGCTTATCGCAACGCTGTCCTCAAAATGTCAGCTCGGTTCGAGGGGCTTGAATTCCACCATGTGGTCCGGGAAAACAATCAGGCAGCGGATATCCTCGCCCGCATCGGCGCTAAGCACGACCCTGTCCCACCTAATATCTTCTTGGAAAGGCTGTTCAAGCCATCCGTGATATGGGAAGGAGAGACCGGTAACAATAGTCCGGACCCGGCCACAACGCCGGACACCGAACACTCTGACGTAATCGGAGGCTCTGCCACCGAAATAACACCTTTGGCCCACGTGATTACGGTCGTCATCGCCCCGTGGACAGAACCCTTCTTGGCTTACCTAACTAGGCAGGAACTACCACTCAAACGAGGCACATTGCATTGTGCGACGGTCTAAAGCCTACAAGGTCCACGAGGGAGAGCTTTATAAGAAAAGCGCTACCGGAGTCCTTCAAAGGTGCATCTCCGAAGAGGAAGGACGACAGCTTTTGGCAGAAATTCATGCTGGACTTGGCGGCCACCACGCTGCAGCCCAGGCCCTTGTAAGCAAGGCCTTCCGTACAGGTTTTTATTGGCCGACAGCCCGGGCAGACGCACAGGACCTCGTTCAACGTTGCGTCGGTTGCCAGCTTTTCGCAAACCAAAGCCATATGCCACCTACCGCTCTCCAAACCGTCCCCATCACTTGGCCCTTTGCGGTCTGAGGGCTTGATATGGTGGACCCCTTAAAGAGGGAAGCCATAAGAAAAAATACCTATTGCTCATGGTGGACAAATTCACCAAATGGATAGAAGCCAAACCAGTTAAAACGGCTGAATCTGGACCAGTGATAGACTTCATATCCGGGGTTGTACACCGTTATGGCGTTCCCCACAGCATCATCACCGATAACGGCTCGAACTTTATAGCCGACGAGGTAAAACTTTGGTGCCGCAACATGGGCATCAAGCTCGATTATGCTTCTGTCTATCACCCGCAAACTAACGGTCAAGTCGAGCGAGCAAATGGTCTTATCATGAGCGGCATTAAACCCAAATTAGTGTGATCCTTGAAGGAATCCGATACGCACTGGGTAGAGGAGCTCGACTCCGTACTATGGGGGCTGCGAACCATGCCGAATCGCACTACCGGATACACACCGTTTTTTATGGTGTACGGCGCAGAGGCGGTACTGCCCTGCGACATAATTCATGACTCACCTCGAGTGCGCATGTACGAAGAGAAACAAGCCGAGCTTGATCGGCAGGACAGTTTGGACGCCCTGGAGGAGGAGCGTGACGTGGCAAAAGCCCGTTCCGCATTCTATCAGCAACAGGCTCGAAGGTATCAAAGCAAAGAAGTACGGGCCAAAACCTATAACATTGGCGAACTCGTTCTACGCCTACCAGAGAATAAAAAGAACAAGCTCAAGCCCAAATGGGAAGGTCCCTTCGTTATTGACCAAGTTCTGACCGGTGGAGCGTATCGTCTGCGGGATGCATCGGACAATCGACTCGAGCCAAACCCATGGAACGCAGCCAGACTCCGAAGGTTCTACGCCTAGTGCCGCACTCTATGTTCGTCTCCTTACCTCCATCAATTTTTTTTATATCCGTTATCTGTCTTTTCTTTCTTTCTTTCTTCCCTTTTTCTTCAAGGCCTTAAAAGGCTAAAATGTGTCTTGACTACACAATCTTGACGCGCTAGCCGTGCTCATTATACCTGGGGGCTTCTTATACAGAAGCTTAAATATGACTATTTTCCGGGACTCTATGCCCCACACATGTGTTATTCTTCCACATGTACCTTTTTTCGCCATTATATGCATCGATATGACTTAAGTTTTGGCCAAGCTGGGTTGCCTGGCTCTTGTTTTTATGCCCTATGTTCCTGTTAATTCGGCTAGGGCATAAGGGGAGCACCTCTGCGATTGTTACTGCCGGGTCAGCCGGATGTGTACCTCAGACTGGGTGAAGCCGAAAGCTAGCGTTCTTAAGGGAATATTCGGTCGGTGAACAAAAGATGACCTTTATTTATTGTAATACATGCCCCCAGATGTTTATATCCTGTGTCTCTTTTCGCAGTTCGGACATGCACATTAATGCATGCATACCCAGGGAAAGGAACCCCTAACGAAACTATTCTCCGTGGAAGATGTTTCTTACTATCCATGTAATATAACATAGCTAGTTGGGTACTTGTCTGTTCAAGCACTTATGACCCCTACGCCTGGTTTCCACGCGTACCCCGGTTTTTACATAACTGAGCGGGTATTCGGATACACTATGGACTGTCGGGTCCAGAGGTCGAAGCGAAAAGGTCCGCCATGACAAATGATTTACAATCCGGCTAGGGACAATACATGTCACTTGAAGTGCACAGTCACTTAGGCTGACTAAATTCTTCTTCTATTCCATCCAACAGGCTGTCTAGCCTACAATCCTGTTGGGAATACTTTGCGGCTAATTCTACTTGGTCATACACCAAACTGACGGGGATCTCTTTCCCATCGGACCCCACAGGTCCGACCTCGGCCATTTGGTTCGGGTCAGCCTTGGTATATTGCGTCTTCACCATGGCCCAGGCTTCCCTCGCACCTTGTCGGCAGGCTGATATCTTCCATAATCGGAAGCGCCGCCGCGCTCCCTTGAGCTTCTCTACAAGCTCCCCCATGCCTCCTGGCAGGGAGGCGGATGGCCACAAGGCTTGGGCAATGCCCTGCATCACCTGCCGAACTTGTTCGTGCAGTTGTGAGAGCTCTGGCAGAAGATCACCCGCAGACCCGGGCATCTCCTCCACGGGACGACCCGTCAGCATACCTGCAGGCATAACTCTGTTAGCCGGTTTCTTCGCCGAACTCTTTAAAAGTTCGTTCAAGCACTTACTGAAAATGCCGCGTCGAAGCCTCTTATTCTCCTTTACGGAGTTAGCAAGCTGGGCTCGAACATCTTTCAGTTCAACGCCCAGCCGGGTATTGGCGTCCTGGAGATCGTTTTTCTCACGCCTAACCCGTGTAAGCACGCGCTCGCCAGCCTTTAGCTGTCGTTGAGCATGTTGCTCATCCCCTCGCACGACCTCCGGATTCACTCCGGAGTCATCTGCAGAATCTATTGTTAGATTTGCATGTATGCCGCATACTACCTGGTTCATGTCTTTTTTGCAATAGAAATAAGTGTTACCAGATGGGGCCTTCTCGGACTCCTTCACTGCGGCAACTGCGGCCTGAAGCTGGGCTTTGCACTCCTCCAGCTCTTCAGACAACCGGGTATTCTTCTCCATAAGAACCTAGGCAAGCAATGATCCTTAAATCAGTTGTGCCAACTGTTTCAAGTCTCAGGGGCTACTGATATACATAATTATTAGATTTTCTTACCCGTATATCCTTCACATACTAGTCCGTGGCTCTGGCAAGACCATTTTGAGCAGCTCGGAAGTACGCGTCTCATGAGTTAAAGGCATCAAACGCCTATTGGGAGAAACAAGCGTCGCGGAGTATGGCCCGGCGATGCCTGTGATTCATGGCACTCTCCACTTCGGAATTTGTAGCGGACAGCCTATCCGCATCCTCCGTAGGAGGAACATCCGGTGTTGGTCCCATGTTAGCATCCGCCTCTAAGTCCGGCTCTGGAGCCCGGCTGGTGGAGGCGTGGCCGGCAACCTCTCCGGATATAGTCCGGCGAGCGTTTTTCCTACTAGGAAACATGGACGTTATTATATTTCAAAAGACGACAACCACGGAGCGGGGTTCTTTTTCATACCTCTGCGACGGTGTCTCAGTCCTGACCGCCTTCCTTTTAAGCCTACCCGGCTTCGGTGCCCCTTGTTGGTGAGTCACTGCGGGTTCGGCATGGCGTCCCGAGGGCCTTCCCTGTAAGACACCATATATGTGCGGTAGGTGAAGTGCAGAAAAAGGGATCCTTCTCGGAAGTTGGGACTCCGGTTTTACTTACATGCGATGCAGGGAGTAGTCCAGGATAATCGGCTATGATGGCCACCATGGCATCGTCGCTGCTCAATTGATAGAACGTCCTGTCAATAAGCTCCACAAATGTGTCCGGATCCTCTTCAAGTCCGGGGTCGAGGGCCCGGTCAGGGTCCTCTGGTTGTGGAGGCGGGCTGTGGACCTCCCTCACAGCTTTTCGTAGTTCCTGCTATGAAATAGCGAGGTAAATATTTATGACAAAGCATGCGGGAACGTCTGGAGTAAAAGGTACCAGCGCACCCAGTTTGGGGGGTTGTACTTGGAGAATCCATCCCGTGGCTTGATACAGATGAACTCCTCTTCCTCTCCTTTATATAAATCGGACAGTATTTTCGCTAGAGCATCGACGGAGTCCGGACCTTTATGACCGCAGTGGGTGGCATCGTCTTCTCCATTGAAGTGCCACATGGGTTGTCCCCGATATTGAAGTGGCTGCACCCCCCGCATTATACATATTGACATAACCTCGATTATTGTCAATCCTGATTTGGCCAGCGTTTGTATCCGGCCCATCAGGTAAAGGACCTCTCTGTTATCTTCCTCCTGGGGGCTCCGAGGGTGCCAGCTGTGGCGTTTCTTCAAAGGGGCGCTATTAAACTCAGGAAGGCCCATCCGAACAGGGTCCGGAAGGGGGACGTCCTCCATATAAAACCACTCCGAAGGCCAGTCTTCGGATGTCTTCTTCGGAGTACCGGACAGGTATCCGGTCCCGGCGATGCGCCATATCTCGGCTCCGGCCACTTGATATATCGACCCCTCCTGTGTACGGAGTACGAGACAGAATAGCCTCTTCCATAGCTCGAAATGAGCTTCGCAGCCCAAAAACAGCTCGCAAAGGGCGACATAGCCTGTGATGTGTAATATGGAGGCAGGAGTAAAATTATGCAGCTGGAGGCCGTAGAACTCCAGGAGCCCGCGGAAGAACGGATGGATTGGAAATCCAAGTCCCCTTAACAAATACGGGACAAGTCATACCCGCTCCCCCATAGACGGGTTGGGAAAGCTCTCCGCTTGTTCCCCGCCATTGTAAGTGGCTAGTCTAGCTCGGACAGGGACCATATACGTAGGAGGAAGAAACCCCTGGATCTATAACTCTACTAACTGTCTGTGGGAAACGGAACACTTCTTCCAGTTGCCTGGCTTAGGGCTACGAGAGCGAGAGGACGAGCTGCGACGACCGGCCATGATAGGATGGGTTTTTTCGGGCGCGCTTCGATGGATACTCGCTGAGGGAGGATGGTCTGATCTGGATATGAGGATCCCCAGTCCCTTAAATAGATGATTTACTCACATGGTTAGGGTGGCAAGTGCAAAAATGCCCCGACATCTCGCATTCGCTCGACACGTGGAGGATAGCCATTATTAGGCGCAAAAACCGAGGAGTGCAACATTCATGGGAAGCCGGACACTACTTGACAGGTACTCGGAATTTGGAGAAGAACCCGCCTTGCAATGCCGAAGACAATCTGCGCGCCGGACTCATCGTCATTGAAGCCTGGTTCAGGGGCTACTGAGGGAGTCCTGGATTAGGGGGTCCTCGGACAGCCGGACTATATCCTTTGTCCAGATTGTTGGACTATGAAGATACAAGATTGAAGACTTCGTCCCATGTCCGGGTGGGACTCTCCTTGGCGTGGAAGGCAAGCTTGGCAATACGGATATGCAGATCTCCTCCCTTGTAACCGACTCTGTGTAACCCTAGCCCCCTCCGGTGTCTATATAAACCGGAGGGTTTAGTCCGTAGGACAACAACAATCATATCATAGGCTAGCTTCTAGGGTTTAGCCTCTACGATCTCGTGGTAGATCAACTCTTCTAATACTCATATCATCAAGATCAATCAAGCAGGAAGTAGGGTATTACCTCCATTGAGAGGGCCCGAACCTGGGTAAACATCGTGTCCCTCGCCTCCTGTTACCATCCGCCTTAGACGCACAGTTCGGGATCCCCTACCCGAGATCCGCCGGTTTTGACACCGACAGGCGCCCCAGGTGCTGGCGCCGATCCTGACGAGGCGCCGCTTTCCTGAGGCCCTGCATGGTGCAGCTGCTTCTTCTTCTTCGGGGTGGCCTCAGGAGCGCGCTCGCCCTTGCTGTCGAGGTCGTCGATTGCTGCAGCTTGGAAGGCACACTCGAGGGAGCACACCGTGTCTCTTTCTTCGCATGGGACCGTGATGATTTCGCCGCTTCCCGGCATCTTGAGGACATTGTAGCTGTGATGGGTCACCGCCATGAACTTGGCCAGGGCTGGGTACCCGAGGATCGCATTATATGGCAGGCGGATGTAGGCGACGTCGAAGTCGAAGAGCTCGGTGCGGTAGTTGTTGCGTTCTCCGAAGGTGACAGGGAGGCGGACCTGCCCTATCGGTGTGGTGGAACCGTCGGTCACTCCTGAGAAAGGCTTGGTAGGCTGAAGCTGGTCATATGGCACTTGGAGGTTGTCGAACCTGTCGACGGACAGGACGTTGAGCCCTGCACCGCCGTCGATGAGGGTCTTGGTAACTTGCACATTGCTGATGACTGGTGAACAAAGCATTGGGAGGGCGCCAGCGGTAGCTGCGCACTTGAGCTGATCTGCCGAACTGAACGTGATCGGGCACTTGGACCATCTGAGTGGGCGCGTGGCCTCGAGCTTGGGGAAGACTACATTCACTTCGCGAGCAAACTGTTTGAAGATACGCTGTGAGGCTGGGGCTTGAGCTCCGCCCAAGATGCAGGCGATAGCGCGCGGCTCTTGGAAGCCCCTAGCCCCCTCGTCTTGATGGTGGTCATCATTCCTTCTTGGCGGTGGCGGCAGCGGAAGGAGTCCGGCGTTACCCTGAGGACGATCCTCACGAGGCTGATCCCTCCAGGCGCCATCGCGAGGCTAATCCTGCCAGCGGGCCTCACGAGGCCAGTCGTGCCACTCCTGTCACGGGCCACGATCGTCCCAGCATCCGCCACTACGTCCTCCTCCTTGGCCGTAGCCCCGGCCGTTGCGCTCGGGGCGTTGACCGAAGCGCCCTTCGCGGATGGCTCTGAGCTCTTGACAATCGCTGGTGGTGTGGCTGTGCAGGTTGTGGAAGGCGCAGAACGGTCGGCTGCTCTTGGATGACTCGGGCAGGTCCCTGCCGCGCTTGGTTTCCTGCTCCGCCGCAAGCACGGTTGCTCCTTTGCGCTTCACATCCTTGGCCTTGGCTTTCTTCTCCTCCGGGTCAGCAGCTGGGAGCTCGAGGAGGGAGAGGCGCCCCTCCTCAGCTCTTGCACACTTGGTCGCCAAGTTGAACAACTCCAGAGACGTGCACAACTCCTCGTGGATAGCGAGCTCCTCCTTCATCTTGACGTCGCGGACGCCATCAGAGAACACGGAGATGATGGCCTCGTCCGTCACCTTGGGGATCTTGAGGTGGACATTGTTGAAGAGCTGGATGTACTTCTGAAGGGTCTCTCCTGGTTGTTGCTTAACGCAGCGCAGGTCACCCATGGCCGGCCGGCGGTCATGAGTGCCCTGGAAGTTGGTGACAAAGCGGTCGCGCATCTCGTCCCAGGAGGAGATTGAGCCTGGGCGCAGGTTCAGGAGCCAGGAGCGGGCGCCGTCCTTGAGAGCCATCGGGAACCAATTCGCCATGACTTTCTCGTCGCCGTTGGCCGCCTCGATGACAGTTCGGTGGGCCCGAGACTGCTAGGGTTTCACAGAGAATCGAACTCGGTCACACCAATTCGCAATTTTCGGTCAGACCGAAAATGCATGTGCTCTGGCCTAAGCCAAATCAGTGAGACCGATTTCTACAACTCGGCCGATCCGAGATGAATTCGGCGGAGACCTAACCCTAAATTTTCAAATCAAATCTAATCTACGGGATGTTTTCACTCGACAGGATGATTTCAATCGTGGCAGGAATCATGGCAAAGCAATGTGCTAAGAATCAGAGTTAAGGATTAGCACAAAGTTTAAGTTCGTACCCTAGTTCGGCGGCGAACTTGCTATGCCGGCAATGGCGGGGCAGATTGCCATTGATGGCGGCGGCGACCAGCAGCGGGAGGTCGCTGGCAACGAGAGGATGATCCGGAGACCCGAAGAGGCAGAGTAGGTTACGCGCGGGCGAGGGGGTTCAGAAAAATTTCCAAAATTTGGCCCGTCGGTATATATAACCTGACACTGTCGGTGTGACCGAGTGGAACGACTCGGTGGCACCGAGATGCAAAACTACAAGCAGTTACTACAACTCGGTGTGACCGAAAGGTTCTAATCGGTTGCACCGAGATTGAAAACCCTAGATCAACTTAGTGATCTCGGTAGGACCGAAAAGGATGAATCGGTCAGACCGAGATGCACAAAGAGGTTTTGGAGGTTTAAGTCTATGACGAATCGGGAACTCCGAGTGCTCCTCACACAGAGTGGTTCGAATCTGACTTGATCAAACTTTGTGATGTAGCATGAATAGAGTTTGAGACGAGAAAAGCATAGCTAGCTAGAGGGAGTTCTTAGGCATTCTTGTCCATCCATTTGGCAAAAGAGAAAGAGCCAAACAATCAAAACAACAAATGGATGTCCTCGAATGAGTAAAATATGCAACCAACATGCTCACACAATAAAATGGCAAATGAAATATGTGACAAAGCATGCACAAACACTCTAGCATCTATCAAGCAATTTGGCGATGACTAGGTCATCTATATATGAGTATATTGACATAGGAGTCAAATGAGAACATTTGATCATAGGTCATACTCATCGTTTAAGCACAAGTGGGGTTACCACTTTTACATAAAGCATTGTTGTGTTCACACCATTAGAGTTGATTTAACTCAATTGATTAGAGTAAAGCTCCTCCTAGATGTGATATCCCCCCTAAGAGGGATGAACTAACCTTGGTTTTTGTCGATGATGACTTCATGTAGGTGTTGAAGATGTGGACACTCAATGTTGATGTAGATCATTTGGAGCAATCCTTTGGAGTGAGTTTCACTTTCAATACCTACACGGGTTAGTCCCACAAGGAACAAACAAGGATATCCATAGACATAGAGTGATGCATACACAAGATGATGTCCATGAAAGCATTAGATTACCTTGTCCCTTGTCTTACCAACAAGAGGGTTTGTGACTCCTTGAACTAGTGCAAGATATGGAAGTTGTTTGCACTTGTCCTCGCCAAGATGATAAGAGTGAAGTATGTTGGCGGAGTCACCCTCAAGAACTCTCTAGTTCTTCTTCTTCTGGATCCACACCATCTTGATGGGAATCCTTGGAGTTGTAGTTGTACTTGATGAAGTAGAACTTGATGTAGTCTTGGGAACCCACTTGACCAAGGCCTTAGGTGCTTCTTCAAATGCATCAATTTCCTCTTGAAGCTTGTCCTTGCCTTTTAGCTTGTGGTCCTGTGGTGGAAGATCATCTTGAGCTTGTGTCCCTTTGAAAGAAGTAGGATCATACTTCTCTTGTTGAGGAACAAACTTCGTCTTGGGGTATTGATCTTCTTCCCACTCAACTCCATTGGCATTGAACTTTCGTTCAAACCAACACCTCGATTCTTCCGGTGTCTTCCTTGCTTGCGTACAATTTCCTCAAATTGCTTACTTCCGGCAAGGCTCTTGTAAACACCTTTCTCTATAATTCCCTTCAATAAGTTATTTTCTTGCTCAAGTGTAACTTGGCTAAGAGAATCATTAGTGGAATCAAGAGAACTACTAGAAGGAACAACATTTGATTTAGCATGATTGTTGTTACTACTAGATGAAGCATCTTTCTTGTTCTTGTTGCTAGATTTAACTTGTGGCATGTAAGTAGACAAGAGTAAACGCTTGGCAATGTAAGAAGAATTTTTCTTGCGAAGATCATCATTAATTGCCTTTAAAAACTCATGCTCTTGCTCAAGGTTGAGCTTTTCAAAGCGTAGCTTATCATGAGTCTTTAAAAGTTCTCGATGATCTTCCAAGGTAGTTTCATGAGCTAACTTAACAGTGTTTAGTTCTTTAGTTAGACGCTCAATCTCCTTCTTATCATCGCCATTCGTTTTAGCACGATTAATTGACGTTTCATCGTAGTCCTCATCACTAGAGTTGTCAACAAGTAAATCATCATCACCTAGCAAATCATCTTCATCACTATTGAAATCAACATACTCGGGATGTGTTACCTTTGGACCTTTGGCCATGAAGCATCTTCCAATTCCTTCATATGGTGAATCAAATATGTCATAGGAGTTGGTTGACACAAGTGCTAGACCGGCAACACCTTCATCTTGAGTATATTCGGAGTCGGAGTGATAACTTCTTTCGAAGTGGTTGTCGGAGTCAGAGCCGGATACCCATTCACCAACATGAGCTTGATGTCTTATTTTTGTGTAGCTCCTTGATGACTTTTCCTTTCTTTCCGAGTCCTTGATTCTCCGAGAGGGTTTTCGTTCATAATGATCATCTCTACTCCTCCTTTCTCTTGGTGGTGATTCTTCTCTTCTACTTCTTCTTTTGGGAGAATCTTCTCTTCTTTTGTAGGGGGCCGTACACTCATTGGAGTAGTGTCCGGGTCTTCCACAATTGTAGCAATTACGCTCACGACTAGAAGATCTTTTGTCATTGTAGGGCCTTGACTTGGAACTTCTCTCTTTGCTTCTACTCTTGTAGAACTTGTTGAAGTTCTTTACCATTAGGCTCAATTCTTCATTGAAGGTTTGCTTCTCACTTGATGATGTGGGAGCATCACACGAGGCTTTGTTAGAACCACTTGACTTGTTGTGAAGCTCTTCCTTATCCTTGAGTGACATCTCATGAGCAACAATAATTCCAATGACTTCCGTTGGTTTGAGATCTTTGTAATTGGGCATCATTTGGATCAATGTGCACACGGTATCATATTTTCCATCCAAGGCTCTTAGGATCTTCTTGATGATGAATTTGTCTGTCATCTCTTCACTTCCTAAGCCGGCAATCTCATTTGTGATGAGAGCAAGCCTAGAGTAGATTTCAGCGACACCTTCACCATCCTTCATTTTGAACTTGTCAAGTTGACTTTGAAGCACATCCAATTTGGATTCCTTGACAGAGTCGGTACCTTCGTGCCTATCAATCAAAGTATCCCAAATTTCCTTTGCGTTCTCAAGACGGCTGATTTTGTTGAATTCTTCGGGGCACAATCCATTGAAGAGAATATCACAAGCTTAAGCATTGTATTGTAGCATCTTCAACTCTTCCGCGGTAGCTTCACGGTTAGGTTCTTTCCCATCGAAGAATTCACCTTGCAAGCCAATACACACAATAGCCCAAACGGCGGGGTTATGTCCAAGAATATGCATTTTCATCATATGCTTCCAACTAGCCAAATTTGTACCATCAAAGTAAGGACCTTTGTAAGGGCATATTTATCCCTAAGTTGTTTTGGTGATTGATGACAATGCTTTTGCGGACTAATCGTGTGCCTTTAGTATTTCAGACGTTTCGTCACTAGGCACAAGATGGTTTAGTGCCCCTCGAAGACTATTGAAGACGACATTTTTCTACGTTTCTTTTTGGTGGACGTGAATCATTGGGAAGCCGTACTATTAAGAGGGGGTCCGCTTTGGAAAGGTTTGCGTGGAATCATCACATACACATCTACTCCTTTGCACCGCCTTTCCTTTGGCTCTTTGGAGCATCCTCCGTTTTATCCTATATGCATTCTGTCTTGGTTGCTGAAATTGGGCTTGCGGTAGTACTGCTCCCTGGAGCGGTAGTACCACAGGCACTTGCGGTAGTACCGGACCTCGGTGCGGTAGTACCGCAGGAGCCCACGGTAGTACCGCTCCTCAGGAGCTATAGTACCGTGGCCCCCAGGCCAAGTGCTGCTGCGCAGCGGTAGTAGGGGCGGATGTAATTTTTTACATCCACGCCCTCCGCGGTAGTACCGCGCCCTGTGCGCAGTAGTACCGCGCGCCCTGGCCTGGCTCAGCCGCCACGCGGTAGTACCGCTCCTCTTGCTGTACTACCATGTCAGATTTTTGCATCGTCTCCAACTCAGCGGGAGTTGCTATGGATGTAATTTTTTTATGTCCGTGCCTCCCTGTTCTCTGGACCTTCCCTGCCTTGGGGTAGTACCGCAAGGTGATGCGGTAGTACCGCTCGTGCGGTTCTACCGCTCTCCGCTTCAGTGCGGTTGGGCTGGCCAGGTCTGTGCCGCTCAGGCGGTAGTACCGCATGGCCCCACGGTAGTACCGCTTGGGCCTGCGCTAGTACCGCAGCCCAGGCGCGGTAGTACCGTGCTGCACAGAATGGGTTGGTGGATAACGGTTGGATTTGTCTCTCCACTATATAAGGGGTGTCTTCTTCCCCGATTTGACCACCTCTTCCAACCCTAAGCTCCATTGTTGCTCCAAGCTCCATTTTTGCCCGATCTCTCTCCCTAGCCAATCAAACTTGTTGATTTGCTCGGGATTGGTTGAGAAGGCCCCGATCTACACTTCCACCAAGAGAAATTTGATTCCCCCACTAATCCCTTGCGGATCTTGTTACTCTTGGGTGTTTGAGCACCCTAGACGGTTGAGGTCACCGCGGAGCCATAGTCCATTGTGGTGAAGCTTCGTGGTGTCGTTGGGAGCCTCCAATTAAGTTGTGGAGATTGCCCCAACCTTGTTTGTAAAGGTTCGGTCGCCGCCTCCAAGGGCACCAATAGTGGAATCACGGCATCTCGCATTGTGTGAGGGCGTGAGGAGAATACGGTGGCCCTAGTGGCTTCTTGGGGAGCATTGTGCCTCCACACCGCTCCAACGGAGACGTACTTCCCCTCAAAGGGAAGGAACTTCGGTAACACATCCTCGTCTTCACCGGCTCCACTCTTGGTTATCTCGTGCCTTTACTTTTGCAAGCTTATTTCCGTTATATCCCTTGCTTGCTTGGGGTGCTTGTTGTTGTTGCATCATATAGGTTGCTCACCTAGTTGCATATCTAGACAACCTACTTTGATGCAAAGTTTAAATTGGTAAAGAAAAGCTAAAAATTGTTAGTTGCCTATTCACCCCCCCCCCTCTAGTCAACTATATCGATCCTTTCAATTGGTATCAAAGCCTCGTCTCTTTATTAAGGACTTTGCCGTCCGAAGAGTATGGTTGACACCATAGACGGTGCGGAGGAGCACTCTGGTGTGACTCCATTCTCGTCTACGGCCGATGAGGGAACCGCGGTCTCTCGTGAGGAATTCAATGTGGCTTTGGACACATTGAAGACCTCCATGACGACCGAGGTTGAAAGCATGTTTAATAAATTCATAGAAGGGCTTAAACTTTCCACCGCACCATTGAAAGTGGGTGATCCCGCTAACAAGGTGACGGATGCTAACTCCGACAAGGGGGAAGCTACTAGCGAGAAAGCTCCTTCTTCTAGTGGTAAAAATGGCACTGGCATCTTCGCCCATGTGGAACCTCCACTTGTCTATGGTGGACCGCTTCCTTCCACTCATTTGAATCATGCCGGCCCTGCCCCTAAGATTGAGAAGAATGTGGAATTTCATTCTTGGGTCTATCGCTTTAAGCGTCATTTAAATCATGTGAATACTAATCTTTGGAGAATCATTGAAGAAGGTTTCTATCCGCATGACCGAAGCAACTTCACTCCTAGAGAAGCCGTGGATAATCAATGCAATGAGAATGCTCTCTTCATCATCCAAGAAGCAATTCCACCCGAAGATCTTCCTCATCTCCGGCCCTACTCCATGGCCAAAGATACTTGGCACCAAGTTGTTTCTCTCTACCGGGGAAGTGCAAGCATTCAACGCTCAAACTATGAAGTGGTGCAAGATGAAGCCGATGAGTTTGCAATGAAAGAAGATGAAGAACCTCGTGAGCTTTATCGGAGGGTAACCAAACTCGCGGTTTCACTCCGAGATCATGGAAGCAAGTACACGGATGACAATTGGATCAAGCACAAATTCCTCAAGGCAATGATGCCTTATCACAAAGCCATGTCCTCCGTCATTCGTCAAAGGCCGGACTTTCACACCTTGTCCTCAAGTAAAGTGTTGGATGAGTTCGTTGCTATGAGCATCTTGGACAAGACCACCGACAATGCGGTGCTACGGTATCAAAGAGTAAAGAAGCCCAACCTTGCACTAAAGGCCAAGGTTAATGTGGAGGAGGAGGACGAAGAGGAAGAAGAGGAGAGCAACCCTGAAGATACAAAGTATGCCTATCATGAACACATGGCTCTTGCTTCAAGGCAATTTTGGAGCAAGAAGAACTCAAGGCCCAACTTCAACAAGAACAATTCAAGTGGCACAAAGGTCAAGCAACATGTGAGGACTTGCTATAATTGTGGCAATGTGAGCCATTTTGTTGCGGAGTGCCCTTATGAGAAGAGGGAAGACAATGGTGGCAAGCTCATCCGAAAGGACAAGGCCAAGTCTTTCCCCAACAAGAGCAACTTCACCAAGAAGACTCCTCCCAAGGCATTGGTGGTACAAGAAGAGTACAATGAGGATGATGATGATGACGACGATGGTGAGTCGGTTGCCATGGCCTCCGTTGCCATTGCGACGACTCCACGGGTGTCTCTCTTCGACTCGCCAAATGAGAGCATCACTGCCAAGTGCCTCATGGCGAAAGCCACCAACAAGGTAACCCCAAACATCAAAACTACCATCATTGATCATCCTTCTTTGATGGATTGCATTGATGAACATGAGGAATCTAATGTGGAGGAGAATGAGTTTGAGTCCTTTATGGGTAAAATCAAGGGTAAATCCAAGAAGCACTTCGTTGCTCTCTTGGAACAACTTGGTGAAGCAATGACATGATCGAGGCTCACGAATATACCATCTCTAAGATGGAGGGGCATAGTCAAGACTATGCCGATGAGATTTCAGATCTTTCCAATGCTCTTGAGGAAGAGCGTAGTCTTCGTTTGGCTCTTGAGGAGTCACACAACGATGATCATGCTAAGTTAAAGAAAGATCTTGATCATGCACTTGTTGTTTCTCGTGTGCTCAATTCCAAGAAAGCCAAACTTGGGGTTGATCTTGCTAGACTCAAGGAGGAGTTTGATATACTTGACAAGGCTCACAAGGCCTTGAAAGGTATTCATGCTAGCCTCAAGGAGTCTCATGATCAACTCCAAGTGAAGCTAACCAAGGAGAAAGCCACCTTCCCTCATATGGTGTTAATTGATAATGCAAATGCAACTAACCCTTGTTGTGAGCATGTGCATCTTGTTGAGGAGAATGCTATGTTGAAGGAGCAACTTTAGAAAGGCCTTGTGTCGTGCATTCAAGGTGAGAAGAACCTCAACGATATTTTGAGCAATCAAAAGGAAGTTGTGGCCAAGGAAGGGATTGGGTTCGCATCTATGCCCAAGAACAAGAAGAAGAATGCCAAGACCAAATGACCTCCCCCTCTCAAGCAAACCTTTGTGAAGGAGGGAGAGGGTGCTTCCAAGGAGAAGAAGAACAATGTGAAGGGTGGTGGTGTCAAGAAAGGCAATGCCACCCCTTCCAACAAAGCCGGCGACTTTAACCCTTCTTATATATTGTGTCGTGCTAGTGATGGGCATGTTTATGCCAAATTTGTTGGTTCACCTTATGAGTACATTGAATGGTCTATTTGGGTTCCTAAGATCCTTGTCACTAGCATCAAAGGACCCATTACAAAATGGGTACCTAAAACCAAGCATTGATCTCTTGTAGGTGTTTGCTTCCGGTGGGGGATCATGGTTGCTCGATAGTGGAGCTACAAATCATATGACCGGAAGCAAGGACTTGGTGGTGGACGTTCACAAGATTCCATCTATGCCCACCAATGTCGAGTGGGGTGATGCCTCGTCCTCAAAGGTATTGGGACTTGGCAAGGTTGTCATTTCTCATGATCTCACGATCGAGAAGGTCA
The DNA here is from genome assembly GCF_018294505.1 of Triticum aestivum. Lineage (NCBI taxonomy): Eukaryota > Viridiplantae > Streptophyta > Magnoliopsida > Poales > Poaceae > Triticum > Triticum aestivum. Next base: position 59,350,692 of record NC_057805.1, read on the forward strand.
TGCTTGTTGAGTCCCTTGCATACAATTTACTTTCCGTTCGTCAACTTGCACTCATGGGCTTTGCCACTTTCTTTGATGTTGATACCGTGGCCCTCTTGTGGAGCAAGACTCTTAAAGTAGCCTTTGTTGGGCATGTCGAGAATGGTCTCTATGTGATCCACTTTTTGGAGCGACCCACTAAGACCGCAACATGCCTAATGGCTAAAGTTGATGTGGGATGGCTTTGGCATCGCCGTTTAGCCCATGTCAATATGAGATATTTGAAAAGTCTTCTCAAGGGGGACCATGTCCGTGGACAAACGAATGTTAGTTTTGCTAAAGATTGTGCTTGCAGTGCTTCTATCGAAGGAAAGCTACATGAGAAGGCTCACCCTCCCACGACTATCATTTACTCGAAGAGGCCTTTGGAGCTCCTTCATTTGGATCTCTTTGGGCCTCCATCCTTTGATAGTATTGGGGGTAGGAAGTATTGCTTGGTGATTGTGGATGACTATTCAAGATACACTTGGGTATATTTCTTCAAGAGGAAGAGCGAGACCCAACAAACCGTCATTGACTTTGCAAATGAAGCCCAGCGTCAACACAATGCAAAGATCTTGACAATAAGAAGTGACAACGGCACCGAGTTCAAGAGCTACACCTTGGATGAGTTTCTTAGTGATGAGGGGATCAAGCATCAATACTCCGCACCTTACACCCCTCAACAAAATGGTGTAGCGGAGAGGAAGAACCGGACGTTGATGGATGCGGCAAGGACCATGATGGCGGAGTTCAAGTCTCCATACAACTTTTGGGACGAAGCCATCAACACCGCGTGTCATGCATCAAATCGGCTCTACCTCCGCAAAGGCTTGAACAAGACTCCATATGAGATACTCACCGGTAACAAGCCCAACCTCAAGTACTTTCAGGTGTTCGGGTGCAAGTGTTTCATTCTCAAGAAAGGTGTTCGGTTGTCTAAATTTGATGCTAGAGCTTATGAGGGCATATTTGTTGGTTATGCTATAAACTCTCATGCTTACCGTGTCCTCAATAAGTCCACGGGACTTATTGAGGAGACATGTAACGTGGAGTTTGATGAGAATAACGGCTCCCAAGTGGAGCAAAGTGGCACTTGTGATGTAGGTGATGAAATTCCTCCTAAAGCCATAAGAAGAATGGGGGTTGGGTTTATCCTACCCATTGAGGAACCCCTTGTGGCCGAAGGAGAAGGACAATGCTCCACTCAAGTGGAGCCATCACCAACCCAAGGCCCACACGCTTCCGAAGAACAAAGTGAAGGCCCTCAACCTCATGAACATGACCAAGGGCAAGATCAACCTCAAGACGGTGTTGAGTCACCCTGTGATGCCCAAGGTCAAGTTATCTCCTCCGAGCAAGTTCAAGATCAAGAACAAGCTCAAGACGGCGCTCAAGATGATCAAGTGACCGCTCCTCAACTTACCTCCGAGGAGGAATTGGAGCGTCGTGCCGCCAAGATTGCATCCAAGCTCTGTACCAAGGGTCATCTTATGAAGAATGTGCTTGGAAGCATTCAAAAGGGGGTAAGCACTCGTAGACAATTGGCAAACTATTGTGAACATCACGCGTTTGTCTCTTGTGTTGAACCCCAAAAGGTCTACGAGGCGCTTGAAGATCCGGATTGGCTCAATGCCATGCATGAAGAGCTCAACAACTTCGAGTACAACAAGGTGTGGAGACTGGTGCCAAGGCCGACGGGGAACCACAACGTCATTGGAACCAAGTGGATATTCAAGAACAAGAAAGATGCTCATGGGACCATTGTTCACAACAAGGCAAGGTTGGTGGCACAGGGCTACTCCCAAGTCAAGGGTATCGACTACGGTGAAACCTTTGCTCCCATTGCTCACCTTGAATCCATTCGTTTGTTGATTGGTTATGCTTCTCATCACAACTTTAAGTTGCAACAAATGGATGTGAAGAGTGCTTTTCTTAATGGTCCTATTAATGAGTTGGTACATGTCAAGCAACCCCCCGGGTTCGAGGATCCCTACTTTCCCGATCATGTGTATCAACTCGATAAGGCACTCTATGGCCTTAAACAAGCCCCACGTGCATGGTATGACCACCTTACCAAGTTGTTACAAGACCGTGGATTTGAAGTTGGGCTAATCGACCCCACTCTTTTTACTAAGAAGGTCAAAGGGTAGTTGTTTGTGTGCCAACTATATGTTGATGATATTATCTTTGGTTCCCCTAACAAAGCTTTCAATGAGGAATTTTCCGCTCTCATGACCTCAAAGTTCAAGATGTCTTCAATGGGAGAGTTGAAGTTCTTTCTCAGGTTCAAAGTGAAGCAAAGAAGAGAAGGAACCTTCATCAACCAAGCCAAATACACTCAAGACATGCTCAAGAGATTTAAGCTAGGTGATGTCAAGCCGGCCTCCACTCCAATGCCCACCAAGTGCCAACTTGACATTGATCCCAATGGTAAAGCGGTGGATCAAAAGGTGTATCGTTCCATGATTGGATCCTTGCTTTACCTTTGTGCATCTAGACCGGATATCATGTTGAGTGTGGGAATTTGTGCACGGTTTCAAGCCGCACCTAAGGAAAGCCACTTTGTGGCGGTCAAGCGAATCTTTTGATATTTGGCTCATACCCCAAACTTTGGCTTATGGTACCCAAGAGGAGCAAACTTCAAGCTTGTAGGGTATTCGGACTCCGATTGGGTGGGAGACAAAGTGGATAGGAAGTCCACTTCCGGAGGGTGCCAATTTCTTGGTTGCTCTTTGGTGAGTTGGTCTTCTAAGAAGCAAAGTTGGTGTCTCTCTCGTCCACTGAAGCGGAGTATGTGGCGGCCGGTAGTTGTTGTGCACAACTCCTATGGATGAGGCAAACTTTAAAGGATTACGGTGTCATTTGTGACAAAGTGGCTCTTTGGTGTGACAATGAAAGTGCCATCAAGATTTCTCTCAACCCGGTGCAACACTTCAAGACGAAGCATATTGAGATTCGGTATCACTTCATCCGGGATTACATTAGGCGAGGGGAGATCGAGCTCAACTACGTCAACACTCATGATAACCTTGCACATATTTTCACCAAGCCATTGGATGAAGCAAGATTTCGCGAGTTAAGGCATGAGCTAAATATCATTGATTCGAGCAATGTTGCTTGAACCCTTGCACACCCCACCATACTCAACTTGTTGTCTTGTTTAGATGTAGGCATGGACATAGGGGGAGTGTTGTTCTCTCAATGAACTCTCCCTCCCCCCATTATATATAAATTGATCAACTCTTTCACATTAGCCATTTTTGATGGTACTTGTGCTTCAAAGACGAGTTTTGGTCATGGGCCCAAGGATAATTCTTCGCGGTGCCATACCAATTGACTCAAACATAGGTGGCTCCGGCCACCGCCCTCTCTTTGGAGAGGTTGTGTCTCGTGGTTGGTCCTTGTTGTCTCTTGCCTTTCTTTCTTCGTGCTGAGCTATTCTTGCGGTGTCTCGTTTGCTTGAAGTTTCCTTGCGAAGACCATTTCTCTTGTGTTTGAAACGTGCATCTTCCTGAGCTCACGGTACTACCGCGGCCTGCCACGGTACTACCGCATGTGGAGCGCACAGTACTACCGCACTCAGCGCTGCAGTAATTTTTTACTGCCGCCTGGGGGAGCGGTATTGCCGCTTTGGTGCGGCACTTTCGCCTGAGCGGTACTACCGCGATGAGGCGCGGTACTATCGCGCTGACGAGTGCGCGTGGGGGTTAAGACTCGGGCAGGGGGAGTTCCAACTCCCCCATACCCATTCGTCTGTCTCTCTCCCCGCCGCCTCTCTCTCTCTCCTGCTCAAGAACGACGCCGGAGACCCTCGTCGGATCTCCGCCTTCGGCCACTCTCCTCGGATTCCGACCGGTGGGATCGTTCCCCACCACTTCCTCTTTCCATGGAACAAGGTTTGTCCCCAAATCCCTCTCTCTCTTATTCGTTCTTTTGCCTCTAGGTTTTTGGGGAGATGCATGTGTTCTTGAGATTTTAGGCCAAATCTATGCAAGAGTAGGATGTAGGAGAGTAGTGTTGCGTAGAAATTGTACTTGCTATGTTGTCCCGTGGTAGATTTGATCAACCGTAGTACCGCCTCGTTTTCGCGGTTGTTTTCAGATTCAATTGGTTCGGATCTGACGCCGTGCGGTACTACCGCATCTCTGGTGCGGTACTACCGCTGGTACAGTACTACCGCCCCTCCGGTGCGGTACTACCGCCCGAGCCGTGATACTAAAGTCTTACTACCGCTCCAAGCCCCGGTACTACCGTGCCGTCACGCGGTACTACCGCGACTAGGAGCGATACTAAAATTTTAGTACCGCGCAAACTGGCAGTACTACCGTTGTTGTCCAATGTTCTTCTTGGCAATTACCATGTATTCTTTTTACATGTTTCCCTTGCTTTGCTGAGGTCTTTGCATTGATTCTTCTCGCTTTTCGTGTGTGTTTTGTGTTTGGTGTCTTAGGTGGTGGCTCCGGTGCTCCTGCTCGCCGTTCCAATCCCAGTCGTGACACTAGCTCCAAGCGTCTACGCAATCAAGACGAAGCTCCAGAGGGCTCCAATGCCCCCCAACGCAGGACCAAGACCACTGCCACCAGGCAGAAGGAGCCCACCATGGGCATGGATGAGATTCCACAGGCAGAGTTTCTCGCTCGAAGGAGGATCAACCCTTATGTGAATCCTCGTGCCAACATCAGAGGCAATGATCTGTTCTGGACCAAGCAGCAGAACCTCATCTATCTGGATGTGATCAAGGGCAAGCAGAACATCTATGTGGACGTGCACTGGATTGATATGCTTCACATGAGGGAGGAGAAGCACTGTGCCTACTTTGGTGAGGCCTTGGATCTCGTGGAGCAGTTTGCCATTGAGGATGTGATCTCTTTTCACCTGGACTATGATCCCGAGCTTGTGGCCCAGTTCTTTGCTTCAGTTCACTTTCACACTGAGGAGGATCGGAGGATGACATGGATGACCAATGGTCGTCAGCTGACTGCTACTTGACAGGAATTCATGGCGTTGCACAATGTTCCTGATGAGGGGCTCAACACGCCCGTTGGTGTCCACCCTAATGCCAATCCCGAGTCTGCCAACAAGAACAAGCTTATGCCATACTATGTTGAGAAGCTCCTTCCAAGTGGTAAGAAGGCATGGGTTCTGAACTCTTTCCTTGACATCATGCACCGGATCTTCCGCAACTCTCTCTTCCCACGCATTGGGGACAAGGACAAGGTGCATGCTTATCTTGTGGACATGTTGCTTCTCTGTGAGGAGGCGCGGATCTCTTAGACACAACCCTTGGATGTTTCCCACATCATGTGGTGCGAGCTTCGCTTTGCGGTGTTCAACCATAAGGTTCCTATCTATGGACCTTACCTGTTTCTGCTGATCTCGAAGACTTGGGAGCAGCTCTTCCCTCAGGATGAGTTTCTGGCCCCAAACTGGATCCGTCATGACCCCATCAGACTCAGCATCAAGCCCCAGTGGGCTAACACTACCACTCGTGTTGAGGCAGCGGCTGCTAAGATGGCTGTGGATGGGGAGGAAAGTGAGGAGGAGAATGCAGATGAGGACCGCCCTACTGGACATGCCTCTTCCTCCACTGAGCTCTCTTGGGCTAAGAAGCTGAAGGACAAGATGAAGACTCTGTTCTGCATGTAGGCAAAGGGGTAGTACAGGACTCACGTTGCCTCCAAGGACAGTCGCCGCCGCGACAAGAAGATTATGAGGGTCTTTGGAGAGGAAGTCTCTGGTGGTTCTGAGGAGGTTATCACTCCAGGGGCTGAGTGGATGGCGAAGTAAGGCTTCAAGTGGACTGATTCTGAGGAGACCGTCCCCGCATTTTCATATTATGCTTCCAAGTAGCAAAATTTGTACCATCAAAGTAAGGACCTCTACGGTGGTAATTTCCCTCGCTAGACGCCATACTCACCTAGGTTGTGAAACCAAAGCTATGACCACCAAAAGCTATGGGAATCAAAGCAAATGGAGACCAAAGCTCTGATACCACTTGTAGGATCGAAAGTATGTCTAGGGGGGTGATTAGACTACTTGACCAAATAAAAATCTAGCCTTTTCCCAATTTTAGTTCTTGGCAGATTTTAGCAACTTAGCACAAGTCAAGCAATCAACCTACACATGCAATTCTAAGAGTATAGCAGCGGAATGTAAAACAATTGCATATGAAGGTAAAGGGAGGAGTTTGAGGGAGCAAATGCAATGTTGACATGGAGGTTTTTTATCCGTGGTTCCGATAGGTGGTGCTATCGTACATCCACGTTGATGGAGACTTCAACCCACGAAGGGTAACGGTTGCGCGAGTCCACGGAGGGCTCCACCCACGAAGGGTCCACGAAGAAGCAACCTTGTCTATCCCACCATGGCTGTCGCCCACGAAGGACTTGCCTCACTAGGGTAGATCTTCACGAAGTAGGCGATCTCCTTGCCCTCACAAACTCCTTGGTTCAACTCCACAATCTTGACGGAGGCTCCCAAGTGACACCTAGCCAATCTAGGAGACACCACTCTCCAAGAAGTAACAAATGGTGTGTTGATGATGACCTCCTTGCTCTTGTGCTTCAAATGATAGTATCCCCAACACTCGACTCCCTCTCATAGGATTGGATTTGGTGGAAAGAAGATTTGAGTGGAAAGCAACTTGGGAAGGCTAGAGATCAAGATTTATGTGGTTGGAATGGAATATCTTGATCTCAACACAAGTGTAGGTGGTTCTCTCTCAGAAAATATGTGTTGGAAGTGTACGAATGTTATGATCGCTCTCTCCACGAATGAAGAGTGGGTGGAGGGGTATATATAGCCTCCACACAAAATCTAACCGTTACACACAAATCACCAAACTCGGTCGGACCGATTTAAAGAACTCGGTCAGACCGATTTGGTTCATAATGTGACCGTTAGGCATTTCGGTGGGACCGACATGTCAACTCGGTGGGACCGATATCATTAGGGTTAGGGCATAACGTAATCTCGGTGAGACCGATTACACAAACTCGGTGGGACCAATTTTGGTACTAGACTAACAGAGAGTTGGTCGGGCAAACTCGGTGGGACCGATTCGCTCATCTCAGTTGGACCGAAACGTTACGAAAAGGAAACAGAGTGTTTGCATTGCAATCTCGGTGGGACCGATCGCTCATCTCGGTTTGACCGAAACGTTACGAAGGGAAACAGAGAGTTTGCAATCCCATCTCGGTGAGACCGAGATCCCTATCGGTGAGATCGAAAAGACTAGGGTTTCTGGCAGTGGCTATGTCAACTGAACTCGGTGGCTCCAGATAGAAAAAATCGGTGTCGCCGAGTTGGACTTTTGGTTTGGGACATATGTGGATGTGAGAAAGTAGTGGAGGGTTTTGGAGCATATCACTAAGCATTTTGAGCAAGAACCTCATTAAGCAACACCTCATCCCTTCTTAATAGTATTGGCTTTTCCTATAGACTCAATGTGATCTTTTATCACTAAAATAGCAAATGTAGAGTCTTGTGCTTTGTGCTTGAGCCAATCTTTTGTCCTTAGCATTTTGAAGGGTCCACTTTCTAATCCATGCCATGCCAACCATTGAGCTTTCCTGAAATATTCATCTTGGAATAGCATTAGCTCAATGAGCTATATGTTGTTAGGAATTACCAAAACCACCCAGGGATTGTTGCACTTTCATCCACGCACCGCTACTGCAGGCGGCGCGCGGTCTTACCGTGGTGGCGCAGGGAGCGCGGGGGCGTTTTCTCGTGGCCGAGGGACTTCTTGGTAGCTTCTTTCTTCTTGCACGGGCGCCGGACGCGGTAGGTCGCGCCGTGGGGCCGCTCGCCTTGTGTCGAAGTAAATGGCCACGGGTAGCCTAACCGACTGCCCCTGGTTCTTCAAAAATTGTCAGGCCATTTGAGCCTTCAAGCATTCAAGGCATTAGGCTGCGTTCCCCCGGCCGGCTACCCCAGGAGCCGACCCTCAGAAGGCGACCCAGCCTCAGAAACCTCCCCCAAGATAACTACGAGATGGCCGACTCCAGGAAGCCGGCCATGGAGAACGCCGACTCCCAAGAGCCGGCCATGGAGAACACCGACTCCAAGAAGCCGGCCAAGACCGCACCCACCAAAACTACGCCCACATAACGATGACAAGATGGGGTGTGGCTACAGTGCAGCCCACTACCCCCGAATCCCAAGGCAGGCATGGCCACAGGACGCCGTACGGGTCAGCCATCTCCCGTCCAGCTCGGCCCTGTAGCCATGCTGGCCTTGACGTCATCCGAGACAGACGCCAGTATGGCCCGCGGGCGGCGGGCCCCTTTAGCCAGAGAGAGGCACGAAGGTGGCCCGGCCTCCCCCAGTCGGCCAGGGGCGTAGCCGGCCCCCAGAAGCCGGCCACCCCCCTCCCTCGAAACATGTGCCACATTAAGGAGACAAGACGAGGTAAGGCAGCAGTGAGAGCCCTCGAGGCGGCACGCTGTAGCCACGCTTACCTCGACAAAGCTCTCGTCATCAGGGGCGAGGCTACAGTAAGCAGCCGCCGACAAGACCCCCAGGCGGTGGGGCCGGCCTGTCGGCCAAGAGGCCGGCAACCGGCGGGACCCACCAGTCGGCGGGCCCCAATGGCCGGCGGAGAAGCCGGCGAGCACAGACACTGACGGCTGGGACCCGCGCCCAGCCGGATTACAATTGTACCCCCGGGGGGTAGGCCTATATAAACCCCCCGGGGCACCCATGCAAAGGGTTGGCTTCTTAGAGTTACCCACACACCATATAGAGAGGGAAGCGAGATCTAGACTTGCTCTTCTTCTCCCTTGAACCCAACAGCTCAAGGAGCACTTGTAGCTACTCTTTCTGATCTAGTGATCATGCGGAGACCCCGCAGAGCAGGACTAGGGGTGTTATCTCCACGGAGAGCCCCGAACCTGGGTAAGATTCACCGGCGAGCATGTCTTCGCCTCATCCCGTTTCCAGGCACCGGCGACGCCTTACTGGCTCCCACAATGATAAGCCACTCGTTGGCATATGTCGCACCTACCACCCGACATTTGGCGCCCACTGTGGGGCCAGGTGCACCGTAGTCCGAAGACCTGTTCTGGACGGGAACCCTTTTCTTCCCCGCGAGCGCAGCCAGCCCGCTGCGCCCGATGGTGTTTGCCCCGACGCGCTGCAAGGCGTCGACGACGCCTGCGTGACGACCCGCGTCGCCGATCTGCTCGGCGAGGCTCGCATCTCCGACGAGCCCGCGTCTGACGCGGGCACGGACTACCCCGAGAGCCGCCTCGTCAGCCTCCTCGACCAACTTCACGTCTCCAGCGAGCCTGCCGCAGACTTGGAGTCGGTCGGCTCCACCGACCCGATGCTTGTCTATTCCGACACGGCATCGCTCGACGCCTACCCCTCCGACGTGGTGGTCTTCGACGACCCTCTCCCTCGAGCTGACAGCGGCAGCAGCGCCGTCACCGAAGTGTTGGTCATCAGCCACGTCGCCAAGTCGGGCGAGAACGCCCACGACGCCCTGCAAGCAGCAATGCACGACTTATCCGTCCCCATCCCGGCCGACGCCATCGCCGAGACCTTGGAGGCACGCCGCCTCGCCCTCATCGCGGAAGGCCAGAAGATAGCCTCCATGAGACGCCTCACCGAGGCCCACCAGCGCGAAGTCGACCGCGCCGCCTTCGGTACGCCGCCGCGTAGCGGGCCGAGCCAAGCCGGCTTCGTCCAGAAGCGCGGCGCGGCTATCGCCAGCATGCTGGGGGCAGATCGCCCCGTCTACGCCACCCCGCTCGAGAATCTACGAGCCGCTCAGGCGGCCGCTGAAGAGCTAAATGGGCTGGGAGCCGATGAGCTCCCCTACATGACAAGGCGCATCCAGCAGCTGATCGACGCGGCCGCAGAACGGCACGAAGCCGGCGCCCGCGCTGATAGTCATCCCCTGCACCGGGAGCACGCTGCGACGTCCCGATCGCCGACTGCGAGCGGCGCCCGCGGGAGGAAAGACAAGGAGCCGGCTGCTAGCCGCAGCCGGACCTGTATCACCATCGAGCGCGACACGGAAGGCCGCCCTCGAGCGGTGGAGCGCCAAGGAAATCCGCCTCCTCCCCCGCCTCGAGGGGAGAGACATCCCACCCCGCCGCCTGTCATGCATCCGACTCTTGGTGGCCGACTAGGCCGCCGCGAAGGAGTCGGCGAGAACGACGCCCGCCACCGGATCGACCGCCTAGCTCGATCCCTGGCGTTGGAAGAAGAAGACGAAGTCGGCCCGCCATGCTTTGGCCCCCGCATCCGCGACGAGCCCTTCCCCAAAGGGTTCTCGCTCCCCAGAGACACGCCCAAGTACAACGGCTCTGTGAAGCCGGAAGATTGGCTCATCGACTATTCTACTGCGGTCAGCATAGCCAACGGCAACAGACGCGTCGCCGTGAAATACGTCCCCCTCATGCTGCAAGGCACGGTGCGCACCTGGCTCAACAGCCTCAAGCCCTATAGCGTCAACAGCTGGCTGGACTTCACGGAAGTCTTCGTCCGCAATTTCACCAACACGTACAAGCAGCCTCCCAAGCCTCGCCAGCTCTCCCTATGCGTCCAAGGGCCCAACGAGTTGACCCGCGACTACCTCACGCGGTGGGCCGAGCTCCGCAACTCCTGCGAGGGGGTGCACGAGGTTCAGGCCATCGAGTACTTCACCGCCGGGTGCCGAGAGGGCACCCTCCTCAAGCACCGGCTCCTCTGCGACGAGCCGGCTACCCTCGACGAACTGCTGATCATCGCGGATAAGTACGCCACGGCCGACTCCTCGATGAAGACCGAGCTCCGAGTGGACGCCTCTGGGAAGGTGCTTGCTCCGGCTCCCAAGACGCCGGCTAGCGAGTCCAGTCGGCGCCCCTACCAGAACGACCACAAGCGCAAGGCCCCTATGCCGCCTTCCACCAGTCGGCAGGTGGCCACCGTTGAAGATGAGCAACCCGAAGAACGGCCCGCTCCCAAGAAGAAGGGTGGCAGGCCGGCTTGGCAGCCGGCTTTCTCCTACGAGCAGACTCTCGACGCCCCCTGCAAGTTCCATAGCGGCGCGAAGCCGTCCAACCACACGACCTGAAAGTGCCACTGGCTCACGCGAATCTCCAAGGGCGAGGGGCTGGTGCCGCCTCCGCCTCCCGGCCCGCCGCCTCCAGCCCCCCAGCAGCCGGTGGCTCGGCCGGCAGTCGGAGCCATTCAAGATGAGTTCCCCGAAGAGCACGCCGCCTACGTCGTCTTCACAAGCCAAGATGAAGACAAGCGTAGTCAGCGCCGTCAGCATCAAGAGGTCAACGCGGTCGCCTCTAGCGCTCCCGAGTTCATGCACTGGTCCGAGAAGCCCATCAACTGGAGCCAGGCCGACCACCCCGAGGTGATGCCATCCCCTGGCTCCTATGCACTAGTCTTGGATGTCACCCTCGCGACTGAGAGGCGAGCTGCCCGATTCTCCCGCGTCCTGATTGATGGCGGAAGCAGTATCAATATACTGTACCGCGATACCATGGAGAAGCTGAACATCAAGGCGAAGCAGCTCATGCCAAGCCGGATCGTGTTCCATGGCATCGTGCCCGGCTTGTCTTGTTCCCCGATCGGCAAGATCAAGATGGACGTTCTCTTCGGAGACAACGATCATTTTCGCCGAGAAGCGATCTGGTTTGAGGTAGTGGATCTAGAGAGCCCCTACCATGCTTTGCTTGGCCAACCTGCTCTGGCCAAGTTCATGGCTGTGCCCCACTACGCCTACCTAAAGATGAAGATGCCGAGCTCGAAGGGGATCATCACCGTAGCCGGCGACTACAAGAAGTCCATCGAGTGTGCCATGGCCAGCAGTCGGTTGGCCGAGTCCCTCGTAGTGGCAGAGGAGAAGAAGATGCTGGAACGGGTTGTGGCCATGGCCGGCAAGCAGCCGGCTTTGTCCCCTAACCCCAAAGATTGTGATGCGCAGGGCTCCTTCCAGCCGGCCAAGGAGACGAAGAAGATACCCCTGGACCCGGAGAACCCGGAAAGGTTTGCTGTCATTGGGGCAAACCTGGACAGTAAATAGGAAGGCGAGCTCATCGACTTCCTCCGTGAGAATCGAGACATCTTCGCATGGTCCCCAAAGGACATGCCGGGTGTCCCGAAGGATTTCGCCGAGCACAAATTGCACGTCTGAGCCGACGCGAAGCCGGTCAAGCAGCCCCTCCGCCGACTGTCAGAAGAGAAGCGAAGAATCGTAGGAGAAGAGATAGCCAGGCTCCTCGCCGCTGGCTTTATTATGGAAGTATTTTTTTCCAGAGTGGCTGGCCAACCCAGTCTTGGTTTTGAAAAAGAATAACAAGTGGCGTATGTGCATAGACTACACCAGCCTCAACAAGGCCTGCCCCAAGGATCCGTTTGCTTTGCCACGGATTGACCAAGTGATAGACTCCACAGCTGGATGCGAGCTGTTGAGTTTTTTGGATGCCTACTCAGGGTACCAACAAATCAAGTTGGACCCAGCAGACCGACTGAAGACTGCCTTCATCACACCATTCGGAGCTTTCTGTTACCTGACTATGACATTCGGCCTAAGGAATGCCGGTGCCACTTTTCAGCGTTGCATGCAGAAATGCCTCCTCAAGCAACTCAGCAGAAATGCCCACGTCTACGTAGACGACATCGTGGTGAAGACAGAGAAGCGCGGCACCCTGCTGGAGGACCTCAAAGAAACATTCGCCAACTTGCGCCGATTCCAAATCAAGCTCAACCCCGAGAAATGCGTGTTCGGAGTACCAGCCGGCCAACTGTTAGGCTTTCTGGTCTCCGAACGCGGCATCGAGTGCAACCCTGTGAAGATCAAGGCCATCGAGAGGATGGAGATTCCCACCAAATTGCGAGATGTGCAGAAGTTCACCGGGTGCTTGGCCTCCCTGAACCGCTTTATCAGCCGGCTAGGAGAGAAGGCACTCCCCCTGTACCGACTCATGAAGAAGTCCACTCACTTCGAGTGGAATGACCAAGCCGACCAAGCCTTCCATGAGCTGAAGAAGATGCTGACCACTCCACCTGTCCTGGCGGCACCGACTGAGAAGGAGCCCATGCTCCTCTACATTGCCGCGACTAGCCGAGTGGTCAGTACAGTTGTCGTGGTCCAGCGCCCGGAAGAAGGCCGAGCCCAGCTAGTTCAAAGGCCGGTGTATTATCTAAGTGAAGTACTATCCAGCTCAAAGCAAAACTACCCGCACTACCAGAAGATGTGCTATGGGGTGTACTTCGCCGCCAAGAAGCTGAAGCCCTACTTCCAGGAGCATCCCATCATGGTCATGTGCACCGCCCCGCTTGCCGAAATCATAGGCAGCCGGGATGCATCCGGCCGGGTGGCTAAATGGGCCATTGCATTGGCACCATACACAATCTTCTACCAACCCCGCACCGCCATCAAGTCCCAAGCATTGGCCGACTTCCTCGTCGACTGGGCCGAGACCCAGTACCTATCGCCGGCTCCCGACTCTACCCATTGGCGGATGCACTTCGACGGGTCCAAGATGCGCACCAGCTTGGGAGCCGGCATCGTCCTCACCTCTCCCAAAGGCGAAAAACTCAGATACACGCTGCAAATCCACTTCGCCGCCTCCAACAACGTGGCCGAGTACGAGGCGCTCATACATGGGCTCCGGCTAGCCAAAGAGCTCGGCATACGCCAGATCCTGTGTTATGGCGACTCAGACTTGGTGGTCCAGCAGTCGTCTGGCGACTAGGACGCCAAGGATGCAAACATGGCGAGCTATCGATTCCTCGTCCAGCAGATCAGTGGGTACTTCGAAGGGTGCGAGTTCCTTCACGTGCCAAGGGCCGACAACGACCAAGCAGATGCCCTGGCACGGATCGGCTCCACCCGACAGGCTATACCGACCGGCGTCTCCCTCCAGCGCCTCCTCAAGCCGTCCATCAAGCCGTCTCCAGAGTCGGACTCTATTTTCGTACCGACTGTCCCCGATGCAGCCGGATCCGACTGGAGGAACCCCGCAGGCGGCACGGGGACTTCGACAACTGGCCCGGGGACTGCCGTAGTCGCACCCGGCCCGGGGACTTCAGAACCCGGTCCGGGGACTGCAGCAGTCGGCCCGGGGACTGCAGCAACACAAGAAGCGGTGGCCGACTCCAATTCCACGCCACTCGACCCACCCACCCGAGTCATGGTGGTTGTACTAACAGAAGAAGTCACAGCTCCGTCATGGGCCCAGCCCATCCTCAAATTCCTAGTCAACAAAGAGCTGCCGGCTGATGAGATCTCAGCAAGACTAGTGCAACGACGAGCCGGAGCATATGCAATAATCAACAGAGAGCTTGTCAAGCGCAGCGTCACTGGAGTCTTCCAGCGCTGTGTCGAGCCAGAAAAAGGAGTGGCAATCCTCAAGGATATCCATCAAGGCGAATGCGGCCACCACGCAGCCTCAAGATCACTTGTGGCCAAAGCTTTCCGCCACGGTTTCTTTTGGCCGACTGCTTTGGAAGATGCCAAAGAGATAGTCAAGAGCTGCAGAGGATGCCAAGTTTTCAGTTCCAAGCAACACCTGCCGGCTTCTGCACTCAAGACCATTCCCCTCACCTGGCCCTTTGCCGTCTGGGGACTGGACATGGTGGGCCCTTTCAAGATAGCCCGCGGCGGCTTAACACATCTGCTTGTCGTCGTGGACAAGTTCACCAAGTGGATCGAAGCGAAGCCGATCAAGAAGCTAAACGGGCCGACTGCCGTGACGTTCATCACCGACATCACTACTCGGTACGGCGTACCGCACATCATCATCACCGACAACGGCACAAACTTTGCCAAAGGAGCACTGGCACGTTTCTGCGCGACGCAGGGTATCCGACTGGACTTAGCGTCCGTTGCCCACCCACAGTCAAACGGCCAGGTCGAGCGAGCAAATGGACTCATCCTCTCCGGCATCAAGCCCCGACTGGTTGTACCACTGGAGTGATCGGCGGCTGCTGGCTCGATGAGCTGCCGGCTGTCCTCTGGAGTCTGCGTACTACCCCTAACAAGTCAACCGGCTTCACTCCATTCTTCCTTGTATATGGTGCCGAGGCTGTCATCCCAACCGACATCGAGTTCGTCTCGCCTCGGATCACCATGTACACGGAGGCGGAGGCCAAGGAAGCAAGAGAAGACGGTGTCGACCTACTGGAAGAGGGTCGGCTGTTAGCACTCAGCCGGTCCGCCATCTACCAGCAGGGGTTGCGCCGTTACCACAACCGCAAGGTCAAGCCAAGATCTTTCCAGGAGGGCGACCTTGTGCTTCGGCTGATCCAGCGAACAGCCAGCCAGCACAAGCTCTCAGTCCCCTGGGAAGGCCCTTTCGTCATCAGCAAGGCACTAGGCAACGACTCCGACTACTTGATCGACGCGTAAAAACCAAGAGCATGCAAGAGGGATGACTCCGGCAAGGAGTCGGAGCGACCATGGAACGCGAACCTCCTGAGAAGATTTTACAGTTGAAAGCAGTATGTATCATGCTACCCTTTTGTATTAAGTACGAAACAACAGGCCTCCCGAGGAGCACTCGGGGACTGCCTTCCTTTATCTATGAGCGACGAGTGCCATATCCATGAATGTATTATTACATTTGATTTCCTGTCTGGCACCGGGTTCGACTAGTCGGCCCGGGGACTGGCCGCCTTAAGCTATATTAAATTTCTACCTGAAGTCAGACAAGTAGTGTGCCGACTCCCGAGTCCTCTCTTGTTGAAAGTCGCAGCTCGAAGAACCGATTGTCCGACTAGCAAGAGCCAAGGCAGAAAGGATGCCCACACGAAAAACGGCTAAGGACTAATGAACTTGTATAGCGAAAAGACGGCCTCCAACCACGCTTGCCGGCGGTCAGAACAGCCGGCTGGCCGGCTTCCCAAACACTTCTCTATAATCCAACAAAGCTAGAGTACTTGCCCTCCCAATTGGCCAAGCAGTTCTCCAGCCACAAATTGCAGAGCAACTGCCCGACTGGGAAGGCGGCAACCAAGGGAGGGCGGCAAAGGAAACAGCAGAAGGATGAAAAGCAAAGAACAAGGAAAAGCCAAACACTTGCATAGTCATATATACATATAAAGCCCCCAACAGGCCGGCAATCGACATAGTTCAAATACACCCCCATTGGGTGGAATTGTGCAAACTTAACAAAATATTATTCCAAAAGTGATAAGACAGGAAAAATAAAAGATAGCAGACTAGACTAAAGGCGCGGTGTGGGAGCCGGTTTGGTCGGTTGAGACGGCATCACCGGCTGAAGGGGTGGCCGGCTGGCGGGTCTCGGCTTGATCACCGCCAGTGGCAGGCGGCGCACCCGCGCGTGCCATGTTGCTAGAGGCGCGGTCAAGCTGAGGCGGGCCGGCCGCTCCGCCATCCGGCCCGGCGTCTTCACCCTCCTCCTCCTCTTCTTCGCCCTCGTCGCTGGAGTCGATCTCCTCCGCCGAGTCTTCGCCGTCTGCCGGGTTCAGCCCGAACCATTCCTCCGGCTGGGCAACACCGTTGTCATCTACCTCAGGGGCGAAGGCGTTGGTGTCGGTGTAGTCGGCGATCGCCGAAGCCCGCCGGATGATAGCCGGCCGCGCCGGCTCCAGCTCCGTGTCGGCCTGCTGCCGCCAGGTAGCCAGCTGGTCCAGACTCAGGCCGGGATACCAGGCCTTGACGAACTCCAGTGCCCGCCTGGCGCCGGACCGAGCCGCCGAAGCCTTCCAGGCTTCGAAGCGGCCGACCGCCACCTCCAGCCAGTTGGCAGTCCGACTGGGGGTGCGGGGAACCACTTCGCCAGGCCAGAGGGAGGCCAACACCTGCGCCCCGGCACGTTGAAGCCGGCGAAGCAGTCGATGAGCCGGCTGGAGGCGGGCCTGGATCGCCAAGAGCTGCTCCTCCAGCGACCGACTAGCGTTTGGTGCAATCTCGGCGCCAGCCTGCCTCCGTGCCTCGCGGCGGGCCTCGATGATCTGGTTGGCGGCGGTAGAGTAGCCAGGGAAGTACTCTGCGCAAGAAAGAAAGAGAAAGAAGAGAAAACACCAAGTCAGAAAACGAGCCAAAAGCGGCAAGCGGCAAGAAAGGACGAAGAAGAAGGCGGCTTACCGTCAACCAAATCTTCGATCTGGCCGTAGCCATTGATTAGTGTCTGCCTTGCTTCAGCCCAGCCAGCTGCCTCTGTCTCATACTCGGCCTGGAGGGCGGCTTCGCTGTCCTGCACCGCCTTCAAAGCCGCCTTGTGGCTCTCCTC